>NC_090727.1:195143223-195148223 GCF_036898095.1 Palaemon carinicauda
TCCTAACTGTGTCTGTTTCATATGTAATGAAACGGACGGAGAACGGAAAAAAAATGGATAGTATGTGAATGTAAAAGACTCTACAAGAGATGTGTGCATATAGTGACAGCCATCAGTGAGAATGAACGGAATGACCTAGATTGGTTATGCCCGCACTGCGTACGTGAAGCCAGACAAAACAATATAATGATATAAAAATTAAAGGAAGATGTGGCCCTGAACGAACAAGATGCGAAAATGTATGACTTGGAAAACAAATGTGCGGACCTTAGCGCAGACGCAGCAAATTCCACCCAGACCACTGACCTCACTGAGAAAGTTGACATTTTTGCCATGAATATGGAATCAATTAAAGCAACACTTCAAACATTGATAGACCCAAAACCGAAGAAACCGATATTTGCTGACAAAGTTAAGAAAAAAATCTGTTGATAATTAAATCAACTAATATATCATCTAAAATTACCGAAAGAAAACGTCAGGTTAAACAAGCACTTAAAGACATTCCTATACTTGACACCAGGTCAACTACGAATGGAAATGTTGTTGTAAAATTTGCAAACAATATGATCAGAGAAGAGGCGGTAAACAAAATTCAGTCATTGGTGGCTGACACTGAAACGAGAAAAAATCGGAAAACTAAAACCCAAAATAATGATATGCAACGTGTACAATGATGAAAATGATGTAGTAAATGCTTTGATTCAAGGAAATCGCTGTCTGGACCAAATCCGAAATATAGAAGATAAGATAAATGTAGTCCTGAAGAAAAATGCCTGGGGGTGGGGGGGGGGGGGCACCCGCCATGTGCTGAAATGTGATCCTGAAGTTCGGAGGGCTATTCATGATAATGGGGACAAAGTTTCGTTACGATGGGGTATCTATAACATATGTGATAGGTAACGTGATCACCTGCTACCACTGTCAGAGGTAAGGACATTTTGAAAAAGATTGGAAGTCTAAGAATGAAGATGAAGTCTGCGGGAAATGTTCAGGGAGGCACTCCACTAGGGAGTGTAATTCGCAAGTGTCAAAGTGTATAAACTGCACAAAGTTAAACAGACCAAGTGACCACACAATAAATTCTAGAGACTGCAATGCTTTTGACTTGGAATTGAAAAGACTAGCGGAAAATGCTGATCATGGTTACTAGGGATGCCATAAACTGTGGCTATGTAAATATACAATCTGTAGGTAATAAGACTATTCAAATTCGAGAATTGATAAACAAGAAATATTTAGATATACTAGCATTATCTGAAACATGGTTAAATAACTTGGACAAGGCAAAGATCACTGAAATGACGCAACCCCAAACATGCCTTCTTTCACATACCGAGAGAAGGTAGGTCTGGTGGGGGTGTCGGACTCTTTATTCATAAAAGTTACTCAAATCTCAAAACGTTGAAAAGAATTAGCGTAACAAGCTTTGAATATATAGAAATAAATTTTTTTTGCAAAAAAATAGAAGAATATCCTTTGTAGCAATCTACAAACCTACTAGAACAAACACTATTATTTTTTTATTTTTTTTTTTTTTAAAGAATTCGGTGCTCTTATTGTGATTATTATCATGGAGAAAAACAAATTGGTTATCTATGGAGACTTAAATTTTTGGATGGATGACACATCAAATCCTGACGCTTTGACATTTAGTGAGTTACTAGAATCATATCGACTAGTGAATAATGCCGATTGTACAACTACGTTAACTGGGTATATGCTAGAATTAGTTCTTAGTGATGAAATGAATAATATTGTATCTGATATAAAAGTCGCAGAGAAATGTACTATCTACCCAGTACACAAACTTATTACGTTTAGTCTACCTCTACAGAAACACGCATTAATAATAATAATAATAATAATAAAAAGAAGCTTTAGACATAAATCAAATTTTTCTCCTACCGTATTTATTGAAGAAGTTACAAAGAAAATAAATGATGCTATCCACATTCTCTGTGATCATGATGACCAACGTCTGTTAGGAGCTAAGTGTTGCTTAGTGTCTCATGACCACTTATAATAAAGTGAGTAAAAGTGAATATGATAACATGTGCTCACCGATGGAAAAGACTATAACCGTATAAGACCAATCTCCTTGGTTTGATGGAGAGACTTTGGTAAAAATGAGGGAAAAAAGACGTAAAGAAAGAAAGTGGAATAGGTTAAAAACTGAAAGTACTTGGGTAGAATACAAAACTGCTGCGTGTCAATATAACAACCTACTAAGAAGGAAAAAAAGTGAATACTATAAGAGAAAGATCCTCGAAGCAACAACAGACATAATTAATTATATCGTCTCCTGAATGGTGTAATAGGAAATGTAAAAGAAAAGAAGCAACCCGATGGATACAGTGACCAGGAACTAGCAAAAAATTCTCTAGTATTCCTTGGAAACAAAATTGAAAATATAACCAGGTCATTTGTAAATACTCAACATCAGATTAATGATACACCAGACACAGACAAAATTAATACGATTTAACAACATAACACAAGATGACATCACCAGAATTATCAAGAGTTGCTCAGAAAGCAAACTGCGTGATAATCCCATACTAATATCTGAAGTAATTGGAGAGAGAGACTTTTTCTAGTCTAGCCGAAATAATAATGAAAATAGCAAATGAAAGCATTGATGAATGTAAGTTTCTTAAATATGAGAAAATGGCTATAGTCACACCAGTTCTGAAATAAATACTAGACTACCAGGAATTAAGCTCATATAGACCTATTCCAAATCTATCCTTTGTCTCAAAAGTGCTTGAATATGTAATTCTTGAACAACTAGTCAGCCACTTAGAAGTAATAGAAGCTTTGCTTGACAACCAATCTGCTCACAGAAAACTATACCCTACGGAGACAGCCATCTGCTCTGTTGTAAATGATATGCTAGAAATGATGAATGGAAATAAATGTGGTATCTTAATACAGCTCGATCTCAGTGCTGCTTTTGATACAGTGGTGCATGAACTGCTACTAAATGATCTACGGTCCATCGGCGTTGAAGATCAAGCCTTCGAATATCTAAAAGACTACTTAGTTGGTAGCAATTACTGTGTACAAATTGGAAACTTTTATTCATCATATGAACCCTGAAACAGAGGGGTACCCCAGGTAAGTGTACTTGGCCCAATCTTATTCTGCATCTATACTATTGGTCTATCGAAAATGATACAAAGGCATGGCGTGAAGTTTAAACTATTTGCAGATGACACACCATTTTACTTCTCCAACTTCTGAAACTCTAAACCGAATCCTTGATAGGGTTAGAGAATAGATAACACTTAAACAACTAAAATTAAATGAGAACAAAACTGAATTCATGGTGGTGGGCAAGAGAAACAACGTGAGAAACTTAGGTGATATTCAAATGAACATAAATAATGACTCAGTGCCGATATCTAGTAAAGTTCGAGATCTAGGTCTATTTCATGACTGTAACCTGTCTCTAAATGCCCAAATAAATATAATAAAAACTGCTGGTTATCATCTAAGAAATATTGCGTTTATAAAAAAGTACCCGGACGAAAATTCTCTAAAGAAACTGTGTTATTACTAGGATTGACTACTGCAACTCTATCAACTACAATTTACCATAAGTGCAACTTAAGAAATTACAAAACATAATAAATAGAGGAGTAAGATTGATAAAAGGTGTCCCACCTAGAGTAAGGATCACCCCTATACTAATCGATTTACGCTTGCTGCCGATTAAAGCGAGAGTTGAATTTGAAAAATGTACAATAACCCACCCCCACCAAGTTATCAGAACCGGGCGTCCAAAATACATAAGAGAACTGCTACATATAACAAATTGTGTCGACACGTGAATAGTTGCAGATGGCTTCAAACTATTGGAACCTAGATATATGTTTACTGTAGGCTCAAGAGCCTTCAAATATGCGGCCCCGAGACTATATAATAAGCTCCCACGAAACATTAGAATGATTGAAGACATTAAGACTTTCAAGAGGAATCTGAAGACTTTCTTATTTCACGAATCTTTTGGCAGTGACGATTTAACAGTAAATGAACAATACGCGATATGAAACGATAAATACTCTGAACGAACAAGGTAAAACGACAGTCGAGGTGCTGTAAAGATTGGGGTTCTCCTGCTGTATGGGACCGGAAAAGCAGCCATCAAAGTAAAGTAAGTAAAGTATTATTATTAATACTATTATTATTATTAATACCTACTTGAGTGACACTTTTACCAGTTGTCTAGATAGCATTCGTAGCATATCCTTATGTAGTTAACATGTCGGCGAATTGTTGACCTTCTTACCAACCATCTCACTTGGTTAGTTCTGCGGTGCGTGCCAATTACTTTAGTGGCAGTGTTGCAAACCATTCAAAAAGTGTGTGTGCCCATATTACTCGTTCTAGCTACCTGAGTAGCGCCTTTGCCATCTACACGCTAGCAGCTGTATTGTCTGTGGAACAGAATCGTCCGCTTATTTGACCCATATGATGCTTGAGGTATTGGCGGTTATGCTCTGTTGACAGAGGATGTTCCGTTGTAGGTAGGCCTATAAGGACTTTAATGCTACTCCCATATCTACTGTACAACAGGACTTCTGTAACTGTTTTGTGGTGTTTGTGGTTACGGTAGGATTACAATGACGCTTACGAATCTATGGCAAAACTTGCAGTAAATTTAATCGTTTACAGTAGTGGAGAGAAGAGCCATTTCTCAATGGAGGGGTGACACGCACTTTATAAACATTGTGGTAATACGGAAATAGTCAAGAGTAGCCTATTTACTTCAAACTTATAAACGAAAGTAAATAATCATCCTTGTTATCATCGTTGCTGTTGTTAACAAAAAGAACATGAACGATCTGATAATATATGCGACAAACTATTATTATTATTATTATTATTATTATTATTGTTGTTGTTTTTATCAATGTTATTATCTAGCCCAATATTAGATACCTATTACGACCAATTTTGAATAAACGTTGCTGCCAAAACACACGCCCTCGAAT
>NC_090727.1:195150723-195155723 GCF_036898095.1 Palaemon carinicauda
TGCTTATCGTTTTGGGAGTCTATGAGTGAGGAAAATATTTGCAATATGTTGGCTGACATTATTTTCAAAACGAATAAACAAACTAAACTCACTAAATATTAATCACCTCTCTCTCTCTCTCTCTCTCTCTCTCTCTCTCTCTCTCTCTCTCTCTCTCTCTCTCTCTCTCTCTCTCTCACACTTACACACATACACACACACACACACACTCACATATATATATATATATATATATATATATATATATATATATATATATATATATATATATATATATATATATATATATATATATGTATATATATATATATATATATATACATATATATATATATATATATATATACATATATATATATATATATATATATATATATATATATATATATATACGCCCCCTGTGGCCACGGGGGCATAAAAAACAATTAGAATAGCGCCAACGTTATCCCTGCGTGTCGTGTCGTAAGAGGCGACTAGAAGGGACGGGACGAGGGGGCTGGGAACCCCCTCTCCTGTATAAAAATCCTGTGAGACATCATCAAAGAGATGGAGCTGGGGGGAGAGTGACTGCTCCCCGCACTCTAGTTTTGGGGTGTTTGAATGTGCGTGGATGTAGTACGTCTAGAGAGTAAAAGATGTGAGATTGGAAGTATGTTTAGAAGTAGAAGGATGGATGTATTGGCCTTGTGTGAGACAAAGATGAAAGGAAAGGGTGAAGTGATGTTTGGTGAAATGTCTGGTAGAGTGTCTGGGATTGAAAAGGGAAGAGCGAGAGAGGGTGTGGCTTTATTGCTGAGTGAATGGATGACAGGTAAAGTAGTGGAATGGAAGGAGATATCATCTAGGTTAATGTGGGTAAGGGTTAGGTTGGGTAGAGAATGTTGGGCGTTTGTCAGTGCGTATGGGCCAGGTAGTGAGAAAAGTGAAGAAGAGCGGAATGAGTTCTGGAATGAATTAACTAGGTGTGTAGAAGGACTGGGTAGAAGGAATTATGTAGTTGTCATGGGTGACTTAAATGCTAGAGTGGGCGCTGGAGAGGTAGAAGGTGTCATTGGGAAGTATGGCGTACCAGGTGAAAATGAGAGTGGTGAGAGACTGGTAGATATGTGTGTTGAACAAGAGATGGTAATAAGTGCTAGCTTTTTTAAAAAGAAAGATAAAAATAAGTATACATGGGTAAGAGTGGCAAATGGAAGAGTAGTAGAAAGGGCATTAATGGATTATGTGTTGATAACTAAAAGAATGTTTGGAAGATTGAAAGACGTGCACGCGTTTAGGGGTATGGCTAACGGTATGTCTGATCATTTTTTGGTGGAAGGAAAATTAGTTGTAGCAAAAGAGTGGGGGAATAGAGTAGGTGATGTAAAAGGGAGCTAGTGAGGATTGAAGAGCTAATAAAACCGGGGGTAAAAAGTAAATATCAGGAAAGGTTGAAAATGGCATATGACGAGGTGAGAGTAAGAGAAACTGGTAATTTAGAGGAGGAGTGGAAGTTAGCAAAAGAAAATTTTGTTGGGATTGCAAGTGATGTATGTGGCAAGAAGGTTGTTGGAGAAAGCATGAGGAAGGGCAGTGAATGGTGGAATGAAGGAGTGAAGGTAAAAGTAGAAGAGAAAAAGAGGGCTTTTGAAGAATGGGTGCAGAGTAATAGTATAGAGAAGTATGAAAAATATAGAGAGAAAAATGTGGAAGTAAAGCGCAAGGTACGTGAGGCAAAGAGGGCAGCTGACCTAAGGTGGGGTGAGGGACTGGGTCAGTCATATGAAGAGAATAAGAAGAAGTTTTGGAAAGAAGTGAAGAGAGTAAGGAAGGCTGGCGCAAGAATTGAAGAGACAGTGAAAGATGGAAATGGAAGGTTGTTAAAAGGAGAGGAGGCAAGGAAAAAGTGGGCGGAATATTTTGAAAGTTTTCTGAATGTTGAGGATGATAGGGAGGCAGATATAATTGCTGTTCCAGGTGTTGAGGTGCCAGTGATGGGAGATGAGAATGAGAGAGAGATTACAATAGAGGAAGTGAGGAGAGCACTAGATGAAACGAGAGTGAGAAAAGCATCTGGTATGGATGGTGTGAAAGCTGAGATGTTGAAGGAAGGGGGTGTGACTGTACTTGAATGGTTGGTGAGATTGTTTAATATGTGTTTTGTGTTGTCAATGGTACCATTAGATTGGGTTTGTGCATGTATTGTACCACTATATATGGGTAAGGGAGATGTGCATGAGTGTTGTAATTCAAGAGGTATTAGTTTGTTGAGTGTAGTTGGAAAAGTGTATGGTAGAGTAATGATTAATAGGATTAAGGATAAAACAGAGAATGCAATCTTGGAAGTACAGGGTGGTTTTAGAAAAGGTAGGGGTTGTATGAATCAGATTTTTACAGTTAGGCAGATATGCGAGAAATATTTAGCAAAAGGTAAGGAGGTGTATGTTGCGTTTATGGATCTGGAGAAAGCATATGATAGAGTTGATAGGGAAGCAATGTGGAATGTGATGAGGTTATATGGAGTTAGTGGAAGGTTGTTGCAAGCAGTGAAAAGTTTCTACAAAGGTAGTAAAGCATGTGTTAGAATAGGAAATGAAGTGAGCGATTGGTTTCCTGTGAGAGTGGGGCTGTGACAGGGATGTGTGATGTCGCCGTGATTGTTTAACTTGTATGTTGATGGAGTGGTGAGAGAGGTGAATGCTCGAGTGCTTGGACGAGGATTAAAACTGGTAGGCGAGAATGATCATGAATGGGAGGTAAATAAGTTGTTGTTTGCGGATGATACTGCACTGGTAGCAGACACAGAAGAGATGCTTGACCGACTAGTGACAGAATTTGGAAGGGTGTGTGAGAGAAGGAAGTTGAGAGTTAATGTGGGTAAGAGTAAGGTTATGAGATGTACGAGAAGGGAAGGTGGTGCAAGGTTGAATGTCATGTTGAATGGAGAGTTACTTGAGGAGGTGGATTAGTTTAAGTACTTGGGGTCTGTTGTTTCAGCAAATGGTTGAGTGGAAGCAGATGTACGTCAGAGAGTGAATGAAGGTTGCAAAGTGTTGGGGGCAGTTAAGGGAGTAGTAAAAAATAGAGGGTTGGGAATGAATGTAAAGAGAGTTCTGTATGAGAAAGTGATTGTACCAACTGTGATGTATGGATCGGAGTTGTGGGGAATGAAAGTGATGGAGAGACAGAAATTGAATGTGTTTGAGATGAAGTGTCTAAGGAGTATGGCTGGTGTATCTCGAGTAGATAGGGTTAGGAACGAAGTGGTGAGGGTGAGAACGGGTGTAAGAAATGAGTTAGCGGCTAGAGTGGATATGAATGTGTTGAGGTGGTTTGGCCATGTTGAGAGAATGGAAAATCGCTGTCTGCTAAAGAAGGTGATGAAT
Source organism: Palaemon carinicauda (assembly GCF_036898095.1). Classification (NCBI taxonomy): domain Eukaryota; kingdom Metazoa; phylum Arthropoda; class Malacostraca; order Decapoda; family Palaemonidae; genus Palaemon; species Palaemon carinicauda. The sequence goes on from NC_090727.1 coordinate 195,154,089, forward strand.
GGAAGAGTTTATGGGAGAAGTACAAGAGGAAGGCCAAGGTTTGGGTGGATGGATGGTGTGAAGAAAGCTCTGGGTGATAGGAGGATAGATGTGAGAGAGGCAAGAGAGCGTGCTAGAAATAGGAATGAATGGCGAGCGATTGTGACGCAGTTCCGGTAGGCCCTGCTGCTTCCTCCGGTGCCTTAGATGACCGCGGAGGTAGCAGCAGTAGGGGATTCAGCATTATGAAGCTTCATCTGTGGTGGATAATGTGGGAGGTTGGGCTGTGGCACCCTAGCAGTACCAGCCAAACTAGGCTGAGTCCCTGGTTAGGCTGGAGGAATGTAGAGAGTAGAGGTCCCCTTTTTGTTTTGTTTCATTGTTGATGTTGGGTACCCCCCAAAATTGGGGGAAGTGCCTTTGGTATATATATATATATATATATATATATATATATATATATATATATATATATATATAAAGTATATATATATATATATATATATATATATATATATATATATATATATATATATATATATATATATATATATAGTTCCACAAGCATACTGTACTAAGAAAATAATGACGCCTTTTAAAAGATGAAATTGTCTTTATTTTGATTGTTTCCAAAGTGAAATAAACGTTTTAATACTAAATAGCAACTTCAGTGACATACGTTTACGAAGTGATATATACGTTTCAATACTAAGTGGCAACTTAATAACAACGCTCGCCCCATGCAAAAGTAAAGTATCACCAATTTTGCTGCATACTGTACATACCTGGAATAATAAGAATAATTAGTCATGTATCTCATATCCTATCTGGTTTGGCGTAATAATACTTCATTGTATTAAAACAATACAATTTATTTTAATATCATATCGTAGACATAAGACTACGACACAATTGAACAAACTCTTTTCTCCTGGAGTCTATGAGTTGGACTGACGTAACTTGGCGTCATAGCCAAAAACACCATACAAATGAAAAATATGAGCATCGTTATTATTATTATTATTATTATTATTATTATCATTATTATTATTAATACAAGATAAGCTATAATCCTAGTTGGTAAAGCAAGGAGCCATAAGGCCAAGGGCTCCAACAGGGAATAATAGCCCAGTTAGGAAGGAAACAAGGAAATACACAAACTAAAAGAGAAGTGATAAACAATGAAAAGCAAATTATTTTGAGAAGAGTAACAACATTAAATCAGATCGTTCGTATATAAACTATAAAAAAATTTCAAGAAACAAAAGGAAGAGAAATAAGATAGAACAGCGTGTCCGTAGGTACCCTCAAGCAAGAGAACTCCAAGACAGTGGAAAGCAATGATACAGAGGCTATGGCACTACCAAAGACTACAGAACAATGGTTTGATTATGGATTTTCCCCCTAGAAGAGCTACTTACTATAGTGAAAGAGTCTCTTCTACCCTCTCTAAGAGGAGAGTAACACTGAAAAATTACATTGCAATGCACTGTTAGAAAAACCGTAATTTTAATCGGAAATTCTCCGTAAAAAACATATTGTTCTTTGTCATATACCAGTAAAATACAGGGGACCAGAATGTTACCAAACTTTGTTATTATCTTTTACGGGTTGGTGACCGTAATATCACTCCTTTACGTCAATATGTCCGTTTTT
>NC_090727.1:195168223-195175723 GCF_036898095.1 Palaemon carinicauda
AGTTGCTGGCTCACCCGCTCCAATATTACGGCCAAATTTAACAAAACGAGGAAACTGATGAGGGTAAATGCTCAACAAATTAATCTCTCTCTCTCTCTCTCTCTCTCTCTCTCTCTCTCTCTCTCTCTCTCTCTCTCTCTCTCTCTCTCTAAGACATAGTTTACTCTTGCTAGACGGTTCGAGGGAGACTACACATCCGTAGGAATGATAGCCAGTCATTTACGTAGCGGTAAAGGCATCTGCTATGTGACAATTGTTGGAAGTTCCCCAGGTGATAGGGAGGAGTCGTTGCACACACACATGGGCGCTCGCTCGTCCATAGACTGTTTAAACATTTCGGAACAAGAAATCTCGATTTTAAACAGGTTTCTTTAAAGTAATAAAATTTCACGTAAAAACACTCGCATACATTATATATATATATATTTATATATATATATATATATATATATATATATATATATATATATATATATATATATATATATATATATATATATGTATATATATATATATATATATATATATATATATATATATATATATATATGTGTGTGTGTGTGTGTGTGTGTGTGTGTGTCTGTCTGTCTGTCTGTGTATGTGTGTGTGCCAGTTTCTACCCGCAAACTTTCATAGCTCGTCAATCCATCCCCTTCTTTTTCTTTCCCTGCTTCGGTTATGATCACTGGGAACCCATTCTCTTTTTCTCTATTAGTACAGCGGCATAGCAGACCAATTGTTCAAATTGGTCTAAAAGCACCAAAATTGGCACACATGTAGATTAATATATTCTAAACATTTTTGGATATGGAGGCATTCAAGATTAGCCCTTAGGAAGATATGGCGGCCATTGTTCAAAATGGCCGCCATTTAACATTAGCGTCATTACATAGACTTCATTATGTGTCGTTAGTTTGGTGCTAGATGGGCCAAAATTCCCTTTTTTTACATCAGAATTAACATCAATAAATGTTTAACAGATATTTAGATGAATCTTCTCAAAAATGGCCCCCAAACTGGCCGCCATTTTGTGGAAAAAGTGGACATTTGATGAAGATTTCAATACTCAATGACATAATACCTCTAATAACCAGTACCTGATTTCAGGAACACACTTTAATTGCTTAAGTTGCTTTTTTATTTCAAATTGCTGGCAAAATTGCTAGTCAAAATAATACACAGAGTACGGGAAGTTTACAGTATGGTCAGATTGTAGTTATATAGTCGACCAAAAGCCCAGTCTCTAGGCACAGTACTTGTGTAATCCTGCAGTACATACATGTAATACAATAACGTAGATTTTGCCACACTATGTTAATTATGATTCCGAACTTTTCAAATCTGGTCACCAGAATTATGAATGTCTACAGATCATAATGTTGGTTAGCAAGTTTTCTGTCCCAATCTACTGGCATTTGCCTTCACAGAAACATAGACCAGTGCATTGCAGTGAAGCGTTCTTGCACTTGCAGCGGTTTTTACAGCCTTTCTTGCATCCGCAAGACACCAGCTCATAGCAGGCCTTGGATGCCTCAGGGAGTGTGGTCCAGAGTGGTGTGTAGAGCCCATCATCACTCCGATGCCAGCCCCAGTCTGTTGGTGGAGGGAGCACGGGCGTTGGTACCAATGCCTGGCCCCAGACATGACCACCCTGAAGGGCAGATCTCTTCACATGCTGCTCCAGAGCAGCGTAGGTTGGCGGGATGTTCTGAACAGAGTTCGTCTTTGCAAAGAGCTGCTTTCTCGCCTTGTTGACGTCCTTGCATTTGCTTGTGCGGTCATACAGGAGTATGACAAACCTCTCGATGACATGCATTGTATCCTCTTGGATGCTTGTGGGTGCATTTGCCAGACTCAGCAGGGCATCAGTGAGTTCTGGCAGCGTGTTCCATGTTGCCCAGGCAGATTTCTTCCCATGTCCGACGAAGGCTGACACAGTATCACACCCTGTGATGGCATGAAACATTGGAAGAGCACATGCCTTCTCTGGACCAAGGGAGGAAGCTATTTCATGGGCTGCAATGTAGCGGTAGTTCTTGCCTGTCCCAAAGGCTACCCAGAGTTCGTCTCCAGCTGGTAGTTTCTGGACTACCATCACTGCTAGGACCACGACGTCACTGTCTACTGTTCGAACCTGTATCTGGTGGTGACCATGTTGTGCAGCATGTGCTACATGTAGCATCATGCGGGTGTCTGCCTCTTCTTGGTTGCATGGTGCGAGTGAGTTGACATCCTCTTGCTGTGGAACACAGATCACCTGCTCCCCATCAGTGACGACCAGTTCCTTGCCTTCTTCTTGAAAGGACTCTGCAAGCATGGTGGAGAGGTAGCTGAAGAGCTCCACTTTGTTGCTATCAACTCGCAGGAAACTTTGCCAATTTCCTGGTATGACTGCTGAGTCGACAACACGCCGACGTACTCCCTTTCCACGCTGTTCTCTGGTTGATGCCTTCAGGGAATCTGCTCTGTAGCTGTCCCACACAAGGTCAAGACGTGATACATGTTGGAAACGTTGTACAACGTATGGGATGAACACTTGCTGTGCATATTCCTCGAACGTGTTGGCAGTACCCGGCTTCAACATCTGTACGATTACTGCTCCATCGAGGACAACAGCAGTGACAGTAGGAGCTTCAAACTGAGGCTCAGCATGGCCTTCAAGGCACACCAGCAAGTCACTCTTGCTCCCTAGGTACAGTCTCCCTCCGTCAGATAAAGCTGGAGGGCATTGCTGATTTTCATGCCTGAAGAACTCTTCTAGATTCCCATCACGGGTCTGGCAGCCGATATATAATCGTGCGAAGAGCGCAACATCATTCTTCAGAGATTTGACCTGTTCTTTTCCTTTGGGTATATTGGGTCCTCTCTTGGTCGCAAACAGTGGTAGCTTGTTCCGGTGGATTGCCACCTCAATGGACTTGGTTCTGTCCACGATGCATTCCTTTGAGAATGCTTCAAACTGGTCTTGGCCAATCTGCTTGGCGTTACGGACTGTTTCTATGACTGCAGGGTCTGCGATCTCCTTTGTGTCGAGCACCAGCAAGTCCTGACTGTCCTCCTCGAAAGGGTTGCCCAGCTCTTCAATGACGGCCACGAGTGAGCGCACATCTCTGGCAAAAGTGTTCTGCACACTTGGTGTCTCTTCGTGGTGACGTGTCTCCTCTTGATCGTGTGGATGCAGATTGAAGTCGTCAAATTCCACAATCACTCTAGCAACCTCCGGTCCGGCAACCATCCAGCGCCTCAGTGCAGTTGGATTGTCTGTGAGGCCGATGGCTCCTCCATCACCCTTGACATACGCGTTGTTCTGGGTTTCCTCGATATACAGGACCAGTTCAGCCAGTACGATTCTTGACATTACACCTTCATGGTCAGTTTTCTGCTCGGCTTCTACAGTGGTCTTTGCACGATAGTAAAGAGCCAACAAACACTTGGAATGGTACTTGGCCTCCAGAGCCACCATATCACCCATGCTGAGCCTGGCTATGAGTTCATTGTCCCCAACTTGCGCTGCACACTTCCGTACACGTGTGTCCACCTGGAAGGTTGTTACTTCATGTAGGGTCTCTGTGCCAGACTTTCCACAGAAAAAGCAGGAGGTGCCGCTGGTAGTGGCTTCTGAAGAGTGTGTTCTGGCGCGCTTGGCCTGGACATTGTCAGTACTATCAAATGCTGAGCTGCTTGCGATGCGTCTCTTCTCTGCTCTTCGTAGCATTGTGTTATTGTATTTGAGCATACATGTTTTATGCCACTTGGCCTGGTGGGCAACCATTGTCGCCTCAACACCTTGTCCTTCATCTAGTCTCTGTAACTGAACAGTTCTTGGCAGTTCTCCGAGTTCATCAAATTTGACCAAGTTTGCAGCCATTGTCGTGTATCCACTCCCAGGGTCTCGGCGTTTAGACAGTACTGGGCAGACAAGTGACTCTGTTGTCTCCTCTTGACATACAAGACACAGCTTCCAGTTTGTCTCAGGAGGTGTTGTGGGAGTATGTTGCTCAAAAGTATCGACCAGTTGGAACTTCTTTGCCATGGCTGCAGTCTGGAACAACGCGTCTCTGATGTCAGGTGGTGCTGCTGCTGCCTCACCTGCAAAGACACAAAACACCACCATGTTACCACAAGTTACTACTACAAGCACCATGACTATCAACACTATACTATTACTGCAGCCGCCGTCACTGCCACCAACGCTGCCGCTGCAAAGTAAAATTCATTTTCTTGTGAAATGGTAGCCAAATTATTTGGTAAGCACAGAAGTATGTGTAATTGTACAATACTTATCACCTCTAGCACACTTATCACCTTTAGCATCCACAAAAAGACAAATTATGGTACATATTCAATGACGCTAACGGTAAATAGCGGCCATTTTGAAAAATGGCCGCCAAATGTGCTACGGGGAGAATCTTGAATGCCTCCATATCCAAAATTGTTCAGAATGTATTAATCCACATGTGTGCCAATTTTGGTGCTTTTAGAACAATTTGAACAATTGGTTTCATATTTCTTACTATGCCGCTGGGCTATATGTCCATTTAAAGATTTAAAGGCCGTTCATGACTTTGCCATATCTAGCAGGACACTGGCCATATATACATATGATCAGACTCCTCCAAACCCCCCATCCCTAGCTCACAAGTATGGTAAAGTTGCAGCGACTAATGGAGCTAACTAGTTTTAGCGGGACTCGAACCTCAGTCTGTCGATCACCAATCAAGGACGTTTCCACATATGCCACAACAATCCTGTTAGTTGTTATTCTCTTTATATCTTGGCCATGTCCATTTCTTTTTCTTACATGTTGTTAGAATATCCTGTACTTTGGTTTACTCTTGTATCCATGTTGCTCTTTTTCTGTCTCTTAGTGGTATTCCCATCATTATTCTTTCTTTAGCTCTTTGATTTGCATCGATCTCATGATGTAAGTCTTTAGTAAGGCTCCAAGTTTCTGATGTATGCGTTAATACTGGTAGGATCTGATTAAATAAATCTTTTTAGAGAAGGTGGCATTTTGTTTTTCATAATCTGAGTTTGTTTACCAAAAGCTCTGCTTATCTTACTATTATTTTCGGTCTTGTATCCTGGTGAAACAGATACTATTTGTCTTAAGCACGTATATTTTTCATCCATAACCTTTTTTTTTTTTTTCCATTTAACATTGTCTAAGTGTTACTCATAATCGTTTCTGCTTTCTCTATTCAAATCTTCTATCAACTTTTTCAGTTCCTCCCATGATTCACTAAAAATACTTGTTTCATCTGCAATCCTTAAGTTGGTAAGGTATTCCCTATTATTGTTAATTCGTGCATTTTCCTAATCTAGATTTTTAAACGTTTCTTTTAGGCATTTTGTGAATAATTTAGGAGAGATGGGATCTCTCTATCTTACTACTTTATTAATTGGAGTTTTCTCACTATCTTTATATTGCTTTAGGATTGTTGTACTTCCTGTATAGATATCTTCAAATGTTCTCAACATAAGTTTCATCTATTCCTCCTCTTCAAAGGGTTTTCATTGATGCTGAAGTTTTGACTGAATGAAAACAGCATTTATTCTATATTTTACTGCATCATTAAAACGTATTTATCAATAAAGTGTTTAGGTTCATAATACTATCTTAATAAGGTTCCAATGGTAAACTGTATCTAATGTTTCATTGCTTTTCATCAATATTTTAGAAATATTCTTTCTATTTTGTACATGGAATCATATATATATATATATATATATATATATATATATATATATATATATATATGTATATATATATATATATATATATATATATATATATATATATATATATATATATATATATTTCAAATAAGCCATATATATTAATACATTAAAGTCTGGATTCTCTTAACGACCTCGGGATCAGAGCCCCAGGCGGAATCACCCAAAGACTATAATATCAGACCGGCCGGGATTTGAACCCTGGTCCAGGATATCTGTATGCCAGTGACCATACCACTCAGCCACGAAGTGGTATGGTCACTGGCATACAGATATCCTGGACCAGGGTTCAAATAACGGCCGGTCTGATATTATAGTCTTTGGGTGATTCCGCCTGGGGCTCTGATACCGAGGTCGTTAAGAGAATCCAGACTTTAATGTTTTAATATATATGGCTTATTTGAAATATGAAAAAAACACGTTTAAATGTGCAAAAATTTATCATATATATATATATATATATATATATATATATATATATATATATATATATATATATATATATATATATGTACTTTTCTTCTCTGATTTTCCCCTTCAGGGATCACCACAGTGGATCTTCTGCCTCCATAAACTTCTATTCACCGAATACTCCTGTCACACCAACTGCCCTCATATCCTCTCTTAGTAATCCATAAATCTCGTCTTAGGTCTTCTTTAGTCTTTCTACTTGGTGGCTCCATGCTTTGCGTCCTCCTCCCGCCTCATTTTTCCACCCTCCTCTTCATGTCCTTGAATCACCCGTGTATTGCTTCTGTTCCTTTCTTTCCAAACTGATTTACATGTGCAGTTCCTCTAATGACTCTACTTTTGATATTGATCTTATCCTTCTTTGTTACTGTATATATCCATCTATTTACTATGGCACTTCCCCCAATTTGGGTGCAGCCGATATAAAAAAAAAAAGAGAACAAAAAGATATTTTTCTTCATCGTTCCTTCTGGTATGACGAGGGATTCAGCTGGGTTTGATTGGTACTGCCAGGGTGCCGCAGCCCACCCTCCCCTGTCTTCCACCACAAAGGAAGATTCATATGCTGAATCCGCTACTGCCAATACCTCAGCGATCACCAAAGTGACGGGAGGAAGCCGTAAGGCCTATATGAACTGCATCAAAATTGCTCACCAATCAATCCTTTCTTTTTACCACAGTTCTTTTGGCCTTCCTCTTGCACTTCTCCCATCAACTTTTGCATTCATGGCCTTCTTTAGCAAACAGCCATTTTCCATTTTGTCTACATGGCCAAACTACTTTAACACATTATATCCGCTCTAGCTGCTAATTCATTTCTTACACCCGTTCTCACCCTTCCTAACCCTATCTAATCGATGACACCAGCCATACTCCTCAAGCACTTCATCTCGAACACATTCAATTTCTGTCTCTCCACCATTTTCATCACCCCTAACCCAGATCCATGAATTATGATTGGTACAATAACTTTTTCATACAAAACACGTTATATTAATTCCTAACCTTCTACTCTTTACCACTCCCTCCACTATATACACACTTTAAAGTCTATATATATATATATATATATATATATATATATATATATATATATATATATATATATATATATATATATAACATATATATGTATATATATATATACATATATATATATATATATATATATATATATGTGTGTGTGTGTGTGTGTGTGTGTGTGTGTGTGTTTATCATATATGTGTAAATGTGTTTGTGTTTGTTATTTTTATTATTTCATGCCTATAATTTCACTTTATGCTCAGGTAT
>NC_090727.1:195185723-195198223 GCF_036898095.1 Palaemon carinicauda
GACAATAATTTATAGTTTTGATAAATTATTGTGTATTTGTAAGCTGACTTATGATGAACGGGTATATGAGTATTTGTTGAAGAATGCATCAAAGATTTAGGATTAGTTTGTGTAGTAGCATTTGGGGGTTTTACAATTCCCCCCCCCCCTAAAAAAAAAAAGGAAAGGATAAAAAGTCACGATCGTTTTAAAGTTGATAGAGAAATTCAAAGTAGATCAATCTTTAAGTAGGCTCTAACACAATCACAATCAACCGTCTTCAAACCTCTTCTCTTTTCAGTTATTTGTACAGAAAGGTAGATAGAATACCTATGCTTGATACAACTAAGCTTTTAGGAGAAGAGCACCGAGAAACATTTTCAATTGAATATAGGAATGGATTTGCAGTTTTAGAGAAACTAAGAGCCGAAGAGCAGACAATTAATGAAGAATAGTGTCATATTAAGAACATATATCAGTTAGTTAGTAGCGAAGTCTTGGGACACACAGTTACAAGGAGAAAGCTATGGATATCAAATAATACTTGGAATACTATAAAATGGAGACAGACAGAAATTGATTGTTGAAGGTTTTCGAGGAAGTATGGAACTTTGATAATGAATTTTACTTAATTTACATAACAACCAAACCATCTCTCTCTCTCTCTCTCTCTCTCTCTCTCTCTCTCTCTCTCTTTCGAGGAAGTATGGAACTTTGATAATGAATTTTACTTAATTTACAAAACAACCAAACCATCTCTCTCTCTCTCTCTCTCTCCCTCTCTCTCTCTCTCTCTCTCTCTCTCTCTCTCTCTCTCTCTCTCTCTCTCTAAGTCTTTTAACGAAGTTCCAAACGCCCCGTGAAATTTGCTATACTTGCCACACGTTGACGATCCCCAGTTTAGAGAATTCTTTGAATTTCAGTCACATGCCAGTAAAGGTCATTGCATTGGTTTGATACTCCTGTGTTTGTGTTTCAAAGAACTTTAGTATACAACAGAGAGATTCTGGAATGCAACACCCGTAACCAAACAGTTTTTTTAAGCAGCATGACTTTATCGTCAGGTACTATGTAAATAATTATGCACACACACACACACACACACACACACACACACATATATATATATATATATATATATATATATATATATATATATATATATATATATATATATATATATATACAGCATATGTATATATATATATGTATATATATATATATATATATATATATATATATATATATATATTCTTACGAAACTGACCTTGTGTAGAGTAAATAAGTTAATTGGGAATTTTATTTGTGTTTTCATATGTGCATTGAAGAGGATGAATAGCCAGCTATTAAGATGAGTTCCTCTCATGTAGGTATAAGTTTGTTATGCAAACTACGTAAGGCTTTGGTCATTAATTTCATCGTATTTTTCATTCAAGTCAGTATATATAAATTTATGTTGTTTTTATGAATTAACTTTTTTTGTCACATATTTAATATGGCCTTTATCCTCTCGTGCTGGTGAGTGAATACACTTGTGCGTCCCTAAAAATATCCTGATTTAACGCGGATAACAAAAGGCTATCGAGTGCAATATACCTACAAGTTTTCGTGAATAGTCGGTGATTAGTTTGGGGGCAGAAAAGTGGGATAAAACATTGGCATAAGATAGTTATCTTATGAATTACTAAAAATCTGATCAAGATGGCGCTCTATAATACAGGCAAATCTTGGAGGGACATTGCTGCAGTCAGCAAAAGTAAATTCCATGAGTTGGCGAAACAAGAGCTCGACCATCTGATAACAGAGGTCACTAGTAACTCCAACTAGTGTGACGGAAAAATATTCGCAGACATATTGAAACAATATGATCCAATAAACTGGAGCAAATCTGCGGAAAACATCAGCAAAATAATAGAAGAAATTCCAAAGAAGATCCAAGTGATAAAGAGACTTATAAAGAAAGTTTACATCAATCAACACATTCCATCAAAGAACAATAAGAAGTCCAATATGGTGAATATGCTGATTGATGCATTGGGAAAAAGAATGCCAAAATGGTGTAATACATGTAAGATATGGTATTCCATTAATAATCCTCAACAACTGATTAGAAAATATGATGCCTGCCATGTTCCAACACACCCTATATGTGCTGAAATACAGAAAAAAAAAATAGAGACACAAAGGTATTCTGCTCAACATGCTTAGTCTGGATAGAAAATATATTTAAATCGAGACTAAATCTGCAAATAGTTGAAGATAAAGAAGAAGAAGAAGAAGAAGAAGAAGAAGAAGAAGAAGAAGAAGAAGAAGAAGAAAAAGAAGAAGAAGAAGAGAAAAATGAACAGGATATGTGTAAGGATGCAGAGGAAATCATTGATATAACTTATGATGCCATCCAACAACATATTTATGAAGAAATAAATTATCAGATGGAAACAAATAATAGACCCAAGAGACTCTACCCAGACCTACATACTTTTAGGGAAGAGCAAGAACAAGAAAAAAAAAAGAAAAGAAAGATATAGTCTGCAATTTCCTGAAAAGAGGGAATTGCAGATTTGGCGAAAGATGCTACTACAAGCATCCAAAGATATGCCATAATTATGAAATATATGGTAATTGTGCGTATTTAGACTGATATGGAGACGAATGCAAAGATCTCCATCCAAAAATATGCAAAAACCTAAAAGAAGGAAAACGATGCAGTTTCAACAAAAAATGTCGATATATGCATCCTGCAACCATGAATGAAAGTAAGAAAACTCGGCAAACTGAAAAGAAAAATGAAAGCAAAAATGAAACAAAAAAAGAAACAAAAAAGCAGGCCGCATATATACCGCGCTATGCATCAAAGGCCCCAAGATATGAGGCCTTTCAACCCAAATATGCACATTTAGAGCCCAACTACAAAGAATGCATCTATAATGCCAGGGGTTGGTGCAGATATGGGGATAATTGCAGGTATACACACAAAAATAAATATGAAGGCGAAAGAGCAAATATAATAGAAAAGTTTGATTTTTTTAACAGCAAAATTCCGGGAAATGAAGAAAAGAACATCATATCAGAACAGGAAGGAAGCATGGGAGAATCCATATTATTACCAATATTAAATAATGGGGATGAAACAAAAACCATAATAGTGATGAATGCACATTGTTTAATCACGAGTAACTCTAAAAAGAAAATAAAGTTCTTAGAAGAACTAACCCAAATTGAAAAAATAGATAGATAAAATATAAATGAAACGTGGTATTCCCAAGAGACTGGCAGTGATTACCAGATAAAGGGTTTCCAAACTTATAGATCAGACAGAACAAATTGGAATCAAGGGGGAACCGCAATAAATGGAAGAGACATAAATCAAGGAAAAGTATGTGAAAAATACAGCAACACAGAATGTGAATTGATTGCGGTAGAATTTGAATTTGAAAAACTAGTGAATATTGTAGTTTACAGACCCCCAAATACTAAGGAGTTTGACATAATAATAGAAAAAATAGATGATATATGTAGAAACCATAAAGACTGGAATATGCTCCTATCCGGAGATTTTAACTTTCCTTTCGTGGATTGGAAAGAACGGATAGAAGAAAGTGGTTGTATGTATACATATAAAAAAGAGAGTAATAGTAGCACAGAAGATAAGAGGCAATTTGAAAAGCTTCAAGATATGCTATTAGAACATAATATGCAACAAATAAACCACATTCCAACAAGAAAGGAAAATGTCCTATATCTAGTATTTGTGAATGAGGTGAATTATGTTAAAGAAATACAGTAAGAGTGTATAACATGGGAATTTCAGACCACAGTGTACCAACCGTGTGTCACACAATTGTACATAATTCCTTTTGTATATAATATGCTTGTATCTTCGCTCTTCCCTCGCACTCAAACGAACATGAAAATTCATGTCTACTGTTTTGCTCTGAACATTGTCTGTCTCTCGAACATGTTATGTCCCGTTGCCTTGAGGTTTTGTATATAAAGAAGAGTGTTCCTTAATATATAACTCAGCCGTTTCCAATCTGCCTTTGAGTTCACTCCTCTCTCGGCCCGTCACATTGGTGACCCCGGAGTGACTCGCTCCTCCCGCCTCCCCATCCCCCCTCCGCCTCTCACCGTTACTATGACGCCGTCAACGCACACCTTCTGCAGCAGTACTCGCCGTCGCCAGCCGCCCGTATAGCAACGCCTTTTCAGCTCTCTCAACAACCGTTGGGGGACCACAGGGTTTCGCTCACCCTCGGGAAAATGACCAGTATCACTCGCCTGCAACCTGCCGCAGACGGCTCTCCTCGTGATGTGAACCCACTTCATGACTTTCAAACCTCCATCAACGCCTCCACTCGTGACGAAGAGGACATCTAATCAACTTCAACCGAAGCTGACGTGAATGCCGTAGGACACACGCCTATGAACGCTGTAGGCCTATGAATGCCGTAGGACACACGCCTATGAATGCCGTAGGCCTATGAATGCCGTAGGACACACTCGCCTATGAATGCCGTAGGACACGCCTATGAATGCCGTAGGACACACGCCTATGAATGCCGTAGGACACACTCGCCTACCCCGTGACGAGCCGGAGCGGCAACACAGCCAACCATCATCCACCACTCCGCTCCCCAACCAACGACTTCTACAGCCAATCACTGCTGCTAATCGGCACAGTTTTTACTACTACCTCTCCACATTCAGGGCACCTATTTAACATGTTTAGTATGCCATTTTTAGAGGGGGAGCCATGTACCAACCGTGTGTCACACAATTGTACATAATTCCTTTTGTATATAATATGCTTGTATCTTCGCTCTTCCCTCGCACTCAAACGAACATGAAAATTCATGTCTGCTGTTTTGCTCTGAACATTGTCTGTCTCTCGAACATGTTATGTCCTGTTGCCTTGAGGTTTTGTATATAAAGAAGAGTGTTCCTTAATATATAACTCAGTCGTTTCCAATCTGCCTTTGAGTTCACAACCTTCTCTCGGCATCGTCACAACAGTGTCATAGAATTAATAGTCCATTCCAAAGCAAGTGATCGCAGAATTAATCAAAGAACAAAACGTTGGGAAGGATATGGAAAATATAATTTTTTTAGTAAGAATATAAAATGGTCAGAAATAAATGAAGAACTGAATAAAGAATGGAAAAATTTATTTTTAAGTGATAAGATACAGGTAAATACGGACATACTGTACAAAATACTGGAGAAAATTGTTGAGAAATATGTACCGAAAAAAAAACAATAAACAAAAGACATGCATACCAAGAGACAGAAGGATCTTATTTCAAAAAATTAGAAAGTGGAAGAAAAATCTTGCAAAAGAAAGAAATGTGTGGAAAATGAGGGAAATAAAATGTAAGGTAGAAAATGCAGAAGAAAAGATTATACAGTCGAAAGAAAATGAAAAAAAGGGACTTAGAAGAAAGGACACTTCAAAATATAAAAAGAAACCCCAAAGTACTTTACTCCTATGCAAAAAAGATGAATAAAGGGAGATTAGAAATAGGCCCTCTAAGAATTGAAGGACGGCTAACGAATGAAAAAAAGGAAATATGCAACATATTAGCAGAAAAATATAAGAGTGAGTTCACGCCAAGAATTGCGAATGAGAATAATGAAACAGAAATGAGAGAAGAAAATGTTGAATATCTAACGGATATAGATATTAATGAAGCAGATATTGTCAAGGCTACAAACAAAATTAAAAATGGATCGGCAGCCGGACCAGATGGAGTTCCAACGATTTTGTTAAAAAAAACTGCAAACACTATCGCGAAGCCGCATGCAATACTGCTAAGACAAAGTGTAGATATGAGCGAGATATATGTTAAACATAAATTAGCTTATATAACCCCTATCTTCAAAAGTGGATCAAGACTAGAGGCAAGAAATTATAGACCTGTTATTCTAACATCACATATTATGAAAGTGTATGAGAGGGTAATAAAAAAGAAAATAATGAATAATTTGGTTAAAAATAATTTGTTAATATAGGTCAACACAGTTTTATGTCCGGAAAAAGTACACAAACCCAACTGATAGCACACTATGAAAACATATACAAAAATATGATAAAAGAAAAAGACACAGATGTGATCTATCTAGATTTTGCAAAAGCCTTTGACAAGGTAGACCATAATTTATTAGAGAAAAAAAAATGAGAAAGCATAATATTGTGAGAAAGATAGGAAAATGGGTAAAAGAATTCCTGCAAAACAGAAAACAGAGTGGTTGCAAATGATGAGAAATCAGATGAAGCTCAGGTAATATCTGGCGTGCCACAAGGTACGGTATTAGCTGCACTGCTGTTTGTTATTATGATCTCAGACATAGACTGTGATATTGAAAACTCTGTAGTGAGAAGTTTCGCCGATGACACAAGAATAAGTAGAGAAATTACTTGTGATGAAGATAGGAATTCACTACAAAGAGATCTAAACAAAATATATGAATGGGGGGAGATAAATAGGATGGTATTTAACTCTGATAAATTTGAATCAATGAATTATGGAAACAGAGAAGGGATGATATATACATACAAGGGACCTAATAACGAGACAATCACAAACAATGAAGCAATTAAAGACCTTGGTGTAATGTTAAATAGGAATATGTTATGCAACGACCAAATAGCAACACTGTTGGCTAAATGTAAAGCAAAAATGGGATGTTATTCAGACACTTTAAAACAAGAAAAGCTGAACACATGATTATGCTTTACAAAACTTATGTACGTAGTACACTCGAGTACTGCAATTTGATATGGTACCCACACTATCAAAAGGATATTGCACAAATAGAGAGTGTACAAAGGTCCTATACTGCTGGAATAGAAAAAGTTAAGGACCTTGACTACTGGGAAAGACTGCAATTTTTAAAACAATACAGTCTAGAAAGGAGAAGAGAACGATAAATGATAATATAAGCATGGAAGCAAATAGAAGGAATTACTGAAAACATCATGGAGCTAAAAATATCAGAAAGAGCAAGCCGAGGTAGATAAATAGTGCCAAAAAATATACCAGGGAAACTAAGGAAGGCGCACAGGACATTAATCCACTACGCACCAACATCGATAATGCAGCGACTATTTAATGTGCTGCCAGCTCATCTAAGAAACATATCAGGAGTGAGCGTAGATGTGTTTAAAAATAAGCTTGATAAATACCTAAGATGCATCCCAGACCATCCAAGACTGGAAGATGCAAAATACACCGGGAGATGCATTAGCAACTCTCTGGTGGGTATACTAGGTGCCTCACACTGAGGGACCTGGGGGAACCCAAACATAAAATAAGGCAATAAGGTAAGGTAAGGATTCATGGTACTCGCTGGTCCATACAAAATTTTTCTTGGATCTAGTGAAATCCATCAAGGGAACGACTACAGCCGAAAGGTTCAGGCAAAATTGCCGGTAGAATCCTGCCATCCCTAAAAAACGTTGTAACTGCTTCCTCGAAGTGGGGCAGGGTGATGCTTTCCTTATTCCTTCGACGTTAGTGGCTACCGGGGCGATTAGTCCTCTTTCTACTTCAAATCCCATGTACCAAACTATTGCATTTGAAGGTCCCTGGTTTGTTCCTGGGTCTGTGCACCAAAAACATATATTATATGATAGTCCCGTGTCTGAGAATCTAAATATAATATTATATATATTACTGCTGGTAAGCTACACAACCTTTTGAGTTCCAAACTCACCTGTTTGTTTTTACATTAAATCTGTTATACTTGAAAATATTAATAACTGTGCTCTGAGACGATTATATAACTCCCAGACAGCAATATATAAAAACAGTGAATATCTAAAGGTCTCTTAAGTACACTCAAAACAAAATGAGGTAATTATTATTACGATCTATTCAAACAACTTCTTACTTCGATTCATTAACAGGATACGAGCGACTGCGAAATAAACACTGGTGATTGAAATAATACACTATTTTACAGAAATAAATATATTCTATATAAATTAAAAAAACTTTGAAAGAATTTACATGACAAAAAAATAAAAAAGAAATAACTCGAAATATTAAGTCCGAGCAAAACTTAGATTAAGACAAAAGAAATGTTACACTCTGAAAATTAAAGTCACTTAACCTGAAATATTGAATCTTAATAAAACCTTTGACTAAGACAAAAGAAATAATTACACTGAGAATTATATCAGCACTTGACTCGAAATATTAACTCTAAATAAAATCTTAGACTAAGACAAAAGAAATAATTACACTCTGAAAATTATATCATCACTTGACTCGAAATATTAACTCTGAATAAAACCATAGATTAAGACAAAAGAAATAATTACACTCTAGTGCCTAAACTCTTAAAGAACTTACATAAAGTAACTGATAAACTTACTAACTTCAAGTATTTTACTTGCACAGGGCCAGCTACAAAAATTACACAATGCCAACACTCACCACAACACAAGGAATTTAAAATCATCTTTGACATCTTTACTTACGTTTCACCACATTACACACGATATATGTCGTAATTAGACGTAATCACTTTGGAGAGGACACACTAAAAGCACTAGGAGAGAGAGAGGGAATTAACTTTGGCTCTGTCACAGGACGGCTGTTTCTCTTCTGCCCTAAAAATCTCTTGAGGTGCTTATATATGAATTAGCTACCTCTAAAAGATTCTAGGACCAAGATCTGGAAGCTTGGGGGTTGGCCTAAGGGCATAAGGATTGCCAATGATTGCTCTTTCGGACGTGTACCAACGCACAACAGGACGACTCTCTCTCAGCTAGCTCCGCTCGTCATTGTCCTTGGAAAAAAAAGACAAAATCTAACACTAGGGTTTTCAAAAACCTTCCAAAACACGTGGCACATATACAAATTGCGTATTTTCTCACAAACATGTAGCAATACCTCATAAAGATATAAAAAAGGTTTACATAGGCCCTTTTTCATATCTCGTATGGATCATATAACAGTCTTAACACATTACGTAAGATTTCGTAAAAAAATACATGAAATAAAAAGTTAATCCTTAAAAATAATGTAAATTTACATATACTAACTTGAATTAAAAATACAATGAAATTAACGACCAAAGTGTTACGTAATTTACATAACAAACTTATACCTACATGAGAGGAACTCATTTTAAGAGCTGGCTATTCACCTCCTCAATGCACATATGAAAACATGAATAAAATTCCTGATTAACTTATTTACTCTACACTAGACCAGCTTCGTAAGAATATATATATATGTATATATATATATTATATATATGTATATATATAAATCTATATATGTATATATATATATATATATATATAAATATATATATATGTATATATATATATATATATATATATATATATATATATATATATATAAATATATATATATATATATATATATATATATATATATATATATATATATATATATATATATATATATATATATATATAGATGAGTAAATTTATAGATTATATATATATATATATATATATATATATATATATATATATATATATATATACATTGTAGTATTAGTTGAAAAGTTACGGTCTAATGGGACATCGTATAAAAGAAGATATCAAATAATCTTTGAGATATTTTGTATTATTTTCACTCGCAGCAATCATAAAGGTGCGTCCACACGGTCGAACAGTGTCGGTCGAACACAATTGTTACCAGGTAACATTGTGAAAGAAGCATTAATGACGTCAATAACGAGCACTGACTGGAGTGTCGGACTGTGCCTGTGTTTGTAGAGTCCGAGCTTCTGACACTCTCCTTCCTTGTAAACATGACTAGTTGTAATCCAGTTACCGAGGAAAACTGGCTTTGAGATAGAAGAGAGGCTCATTTGCTAACCAAACAGTACTGGCCATGCTTATAAAACATCAAAGGAACTGTTTACTAAGACATAAATAAACGAGTAGCAGCAATAAATGAAATAACGCCAAAACTAACGAGAAGGGGAATGTCTGTAACTGGTTTACAAGTCGAAAATAATATGGAATCCATAATGGGTCATTGTAAGGAAGAGCTACGCAGATAAGAGGAATAAAAAAGTAGGATATTGGTGCAGAAGACATTTGTACAACCATATGTCTGTTTAAATTATGGACACCGAAGTCTCATTTGTTCGAAGAAGTGTTTGAGCGTGAGGAAAATACGCAATCTCTCTCTCTCTCTCTCTCTCTCTCTCTCTCTCTCTCTCTCTCTCTCTCTCTCTCTCTCTCTCTCTCTCTACGGGAAAAGGGGAAACAAATTATGAACATTCTATCTCTATCACTGAAACAACATGGATTTATTTAACAACACATAATCTGAAGTATGACCAGTCTCAAACATCAGTTATTTCTTGGAAAAATATAGGCTATACATTGCACGTTAATAACAATAGCATTCTCAGTTCACTGGTAGGTTATTCTAAGTCAGACATATGTGATTCTGTAATGCCTCTATACTAGCCTCTGGAAAAATGCTTCCTCTCTTTCATGGGTCCTGCTTAGTTGTAAAAGGTTTTAAGTTCTCCGATAAAATGTATAAAGTGTTTGGGCCCACCAGTATATAGTTTTTAAAGTCTGATTCATAATCAATTTGAGTTTCTCTGCTCACTCCGTCTTTGCAACTAGTACTTCCATGTACAATTCCATTGTTCTCAAAATATCAGGAATAATCATGCTGCATAATTTAATTTATTGAATTGTGCTTTTATTCTATGGTGTACTACGGTTATGATGCTCCGTACTTGAAGCTGATAACCACTACAGATTATAACATTGACATATATAACAGGGATGGAACATCAGCTACGGATATTTCTTCCGGTCATTGTCTGGTAAAAGGAGTAGAAATCCTGGTAGTCAACTTCATCTGGTACCACTGCTAGTTACCATATCAACTTATCTCATTTCAACGTTTATGACGTCATTCTCTTTCTATTTAGATATGGTAACAGTGTTTGTCTGACAGACACTGTTCGACCGTGTGGACGTTCCTATTACTGAAACTGTCACTTCAATAATTCTCGTTGAAAATGCTTTCATTTATCAACGTCAAGATGCTCACGTCCGTCGTATATTTTGGTTCCTTTAGTAAAATATGTCTAGCCATATTTTGCCGCAGAAAGGTTTGCTTAAACTTCAGTTTTGAATTTTGCAAGTAACGGAAAAAATAGATTCAGGGATTTCTCTGCTGTCAGTGTTTGAGTGTTTTTCAATTTTTTTAACGTTTTTTGTGGAGAAAACGTTGTGTAATGAATTTCAGGAACACTCAATATTTTTGTCTATTTTTTCTTTATATATGCACAATTTTAAACTTGCTAGAACGCGATTAAATTGGCCGAGTCACATCATATCTATAATAGGAAGATTTAAGTATTCCTCTGTTAATATAAGACACAAAACTTGATTTTCAATCAATGGGCCATACGTAATCACTTCATATTTGAGACATGTAATGTACAAAAAAATAAAGACATCAACATATGTTAAATCGCCTACTTCTCAATTTCAAATGACTAAATTTTTTCATAAATTCAGCAATATCTTTGTGTATAACTGTCTGCCTTGTGATTTTCATCAATCAAGGAATTCGTTTGTTACAATTATTTTTTTTCCTTGTTACCTTACAATGTCCAGACTATTGATTAAAATAGGCGAAATTTTCTTCTCAAGTAAACCCGGTTTCCCTATTGAAAATGAACAAGTGAAATTACCCCGGTTAAGACTACAGTCACCCACATTAATCATGTAACAACAGCAGCAGCAACAACAACAGCAATAATAATAATAATAATAATAATAATAATAATAATAATAATAATAATAATAATAATCGGTTCTGATGGCTAAACTACATTACATAATATCAATAAAAGATATAAGAGCAAATATTAGGAGAGGCAGGTTTTATATACAGTAAAATGAATCTTTAGAAGAATCATAATTTCTGTTTGGAAATGAGATTTTTCTGCAGCATCCTAGAGATCCCATTCATATAAAAGAAATATTATTAGTTGCGAGAGGGGAGAGCGCCCCAGGAGTTGTATGTCACTCGTAAAGAAGCGTCTACCCTTTTCCAATTATTTTTTTTTTTTCAATAGAGCCTCTCTCTCTTCATTCCCGCACACACCACTCTAATAAGTGTCTTAAATGGGGAATGCTTCGGAGTCCTTTTTTCATCAAATCCGAAGACCAGAACATTTTCACATGAAAAAGAAACAAGAGATTTTGTGGAGATTAGTTTTTTTTCATGCTTTTTAACTACATGGCTCTCTCTCTCTCTCTCTCTCTCTCTCTCTCTCTCTCTCTCTCTCTCTCTCTCTCTCTCTCTCTCTCTCTCTCTCTCTCTCTGGTGATATGAAATGAGGTCTTGTAGACGTAGACAGATTATTGCTGAAATAAGATCCCAAGACGTTGATTGTTTCCATTATGGCGTAAGCCACCCGTTCAGAGTTCAGTTATTACTACAAGAGAGTTATTGTGTCCTTGTATGGGCAGACATAGCTACATTGGATCCCTCTCT
>NC_090727.1:195203223-195218223 GCF_036898095.1 Palaemon carinicauda
ACACTCATAATCACTATAGACAGAAGTCCCACAACACAAACTTTCCCCTTCGTTATCAAGTGGACTCTTGGACAGAAGGGAAATAAAAACAATAAAAAAACATACCTTAACACTAAATAATCACTTAATCCTAAATCAACAATAACCAAACTTATTAGTATACTTAAAGAAATCAATACATACGACATTCAAATAAGCCAATACTCAGTATAAAATACAATCACAACACCTGACACCGACAAATTTCACAGAAAGTTAAAAAATACAAAAAATAAAGAACACTCCAAAGTAAAATAATAATCAGAACTAAGTTGTAAGTGTATATATATATATATATATATATATATATATATATATATATATATATATATATATATATATATATATATATATATATATATATATGCTTGCGTATGATTGTGTGTGGACACCGTCGTCCACACATGGCCCAACATACCTTCACAGCCCACTGTCACAACTTAGTGGCAAATGGTAGAAGCCTGAGTCAAACTCTGCCGCACACTCACTTCCTATACCGGGGCCAGTTAATCATAGTCATCGTCATCATCGTAATCATTATCATCTGTAATCAAAACGGAAACTCCTTCTGACGGGCTGGGTCATTATGTCGTCAATATCAATAAAATCGTTCTGAGCAAGCAAATCATAATCATAATTGTAATACAGGTCAGCAACAATTGGTCAACAATAAAAAAAAAGATAACTTACCAAACGAGGAATTACGGCCTGCAAATAAAAAAAAAACATCGAACACTCCTAGCTAACTAAACTATCGCACTATAATCAAAGATAAATAATAAACTATTCTATCATTCAGAATCACAATTGTACTTACTTTTATAAAAATAAACATTTCCAAGCTGGTAAAATAATATAGAATAAATCCAGCATTCACAAACACACTGCGTCTGTCTGCAGTCAAATCAAGAAAAGCATTCGCTCAAGACATTCGCTACTGCCCTAACCTATGTATATAAAAAAGTAAACAACACCTCAATTATACCAACGGTCTTTTCCAGAACAAACAATGATTACATTAACTACTCTCTCTCTCTCTCTCTCTCTCTCTCTCTCTCTCTCTCTCTCTCTCTCTCTCTCTCTCTCTCTCTCTCTCTCTCTCTCTCTCTCTCTCTCATGATTTGGCAAAACAAAAAGCGAAAATAAAAAAAAATTATCCTCCACATCGACAGCAAATTTACTTTTGAGAAACACAATATGTCTGTGTTTACTTCAATTGCACAAACAATTGGCTTAATGAGAAAGTCTTGTAAGAGTTTTGATGATCAATCTATTTTGAAAAAGTGTTTTAATTCTTTCATTCTACCTTGTTCCGAATAGTGTTCTGTTTGGTCTTCAGCTGCTGATTCTCATCTTAATTTGTGGGTCAGGAACTTCAGTTCTATTAAATTTCTTATTCCTGATACATGTATTGATCTCTGTCACCGTCGTTCAATTAGTTCGTAAGACATGTTGCAAAAGATTTTCATAATTCTGATCATCCTTTACTTTTAGATCTTCCAAGACAGTTCCATCCTGTTTGTAATACAAGGCATGCAGTTAATTCTAATAGTCAGGCCTTCTCCATTAGAGGCTTAATACTACACAGTATTCTAGAAGTTTTATTCCAGCTGTGACCAAGTTGTGGATGGTCTTGCTAAGTAGTTGAATCGGTAGATTAGTTCAAACTTGCAAATGGTAGTTGAATGGTTGACATAATTTTTTTTATAGTGTATATATGAAATGTCTGTTTTGATGCTGTTACTGTTTTTAATTTTCTTTTTAATAGTCCATTATTCCTCATATCATTTATTTATTTCCTTATTTCCTATTCTTGATTCCTTTCCTTACTGCGCTATTTTTACCTGTTGGAGCCCTTGGGATTATAGCATCTTGCTTTTCCAACTAAGGTTGTAGCTTAGCTAGTAATAATGATAATAATAACATACGCTCCAGCCTAAAACGAGTAATATAATGCTGGTAATATTTATGAGCAAAACTATTTGTCAGAAGAATACAAATGTGAGAACAGCTTTGATCATTCAAGGTTAATTAATTCAATACTTACCATATGAGAGTTAATATTATCTTATTATTTCTAGATTTGTTCTAAATCTCCGTAGGATTTTGATCACCTTTTGAGATCAGTCTTATGTCTTGGGGAAATACTGTCTATCGTACTTATATTCATCAATAACGTCTAGTAGAGGCCTCGTTCCTAACCCTTACTTGTTTTCTTACTGCATTATCATTGAAAATTATTTCAGCTTTACTCATATTCATTATCAGTCCTTCATTTCTGTTTACTCTATTTAAATCTCTTGCTATTCTTCCCTTGATTTAATAAATGGAACTATGTCAGCTGCAAATCTTAAGTTGTTAAGGTATTCCCCAGTAGTGTTAATTCTTACATTTTCCCAATCTAAATTCTTATAGTTTTAAAAATAAGAATCTAATGTTTAGGTGGAGTAGAGCTAGTGAGTTATTCTTATATTCCGTTGCCTGGATTTCTAATTAAGCGATTTGCTTATTATCTGATTTAGGCCAAAGACATTACAGACAGGGACGCACGTATATTACAGATATGTTAGGGTATTTAATGCATGAGGCACGTGTACAAGAATGAAAAAAAAAATAGCATACATATTTTACAGAGTTGCCAAGAAAGTGGCCCAAATAAAGGGTAGCCAGATATACTAAGCAAAATAAAGTCTGAGATCATCAAAATCAGGTGAATGCTGAGCCATTCAAGAAGTCGTTTCAGGAACTATTTGCTCAACATTGGGATGGGGAGCTTTTGGTAAAAAAAATTAAATCATAAAAAGGAAAATGCCACTTTCTCTAAAGAAAGTATTCAATTAGTTGGTACTACTAGTATTCACTTATGCATAAAAACATGAAGTCTTATTATTATATTATTATTATTATTATTATTATTATTATTATTATTATTATTATTACAAGCCATGCTACAACCTCAGTTGGAAAAGCAAGATGCTATAAGCCCAAGGGCTCCAATAGGAAAAAATAGCCCAATGAGGAAAGGAAATAAGGAAATGAATAAACGATGAGGATAAATTAACAATAAATCATTCTAAAAACAGTAACAACGTCAAAACATATGTCCTATATAAACTATTAACAACGTCAAAAACAGATATGTCATATATAAACTATAAAAAGACTCATGTCAGCCTGGTCAACGTAAAAACATTTGCTCCAACTTTGAACTTTTGAAGTTCTACTGGTTCAACTACCCGATTAGGAAGATCATTCCACAACTTGGTAACAGCTTGAATAAAACTTCTAGAATACTGTGTAGTAATAAGCCTCATGATGGAGAAGGCCTGGTTATTAGAATTAATTGGCTGCCTAGTATTACGAACAGGATAGAATTGTCCAGGGAGATCTGAATGTAAAAGAAGGTCAGAGTTATGAAAAATCTTATGCAACATGCATAATGAACTAATTGAACGACGGTGTCAAAGATTAATATCTAAATCAGGAATAAGAAATTTGATAGACCGTAAGTTTCTACCCAACAAATTAAGATGAGAATCAGCAGCTGAAGACCAGAGAGGAGAACAATACTCAAAACAAGGTAGAATGAAAGAATTAAAACACTTCTTCAGAACAGATTGATCACCAAATATCTCAAAAGACTTTCTCAATAAGCCAATTTTTTGTGTAATTGAAGAAGACACAGACCTAATGTGTTTCTCAAAAGTAAATTTTCTGTCGAGAATCACACCTAAAATTTTAAAGGAAACATTATCAATACTGAGATCCGGATGTTGAGGAGCCACTGTCCTTGACCTACTTACAATCATACTTTGAGTTTTGTTAGGATTCAACTTCATACCCCATAATTTGCACCATACATTAATTTTAGCTAAATCTCTATTAAGGGATTCACAAACCCCAGATCTACATTCAGGGGATGGAATTGATGCAAAGAGAGTAGCATCATCTGCTTATACAAGAAGCTTGTTTTCTAGGCCTTAGAACATACGGTAGTTACATCCCAAAAAGCTATTTGTAAGAATAATGATGGGAATTAGATTGAGAAAAAAAAAAAACATAGATACGAGGGAAAACTAAAGTAGAGGATATTCTAAAAACTTGGAAGAAAAATAAATGGACATGAGGAGGACATAAAATGAGAATAACATGAAATAGATGGGCATTAAAGATAATAGAATGGGTCCCTAGAATGCACAAGAAACAGGGGAAGGAAGAGAAGGCAATGAATTAATGATACAAGAAAGTTTGCAAGGTTGAACTGGCACAGAATGACAATTAACAGACGCAAGTGAAGGGGCAAGGCTGAGGTCTTTGTTCTGCAGTGGACTAGTAACGGCTGATGATGATGATATTATGATTATATGTACACACACACACACACACACACACACACATATATATATATATATATATATATATATACATATATATATATATATATATATATATATATATATATATATATATATATATATATATATATATATTTATATATATATACAGAATAACATACATATGAATTTTTCTCTCTCTCTCTCTCTCTCTCTCTCTCTCTCTCTCTCTCTCTCTCTCTCTCTCTCTCTGTATATATATATATATATATATATATATATATATATATATATATATATATATTTATATATATATATATATATATATATATATATATATATATATATATATATATATATCTATATATATATATATATATATATATATATATATATGTGTGTGTGTGTCTGTCTGTCTGTGTGTATGTCTGTCCGTATTTGTAGTAGTATTAAGGTTATATTCCAAAGTACTGTGAATGTAAGATATTCAATAAAAGTTAAAAAGAAATATTGAGTAAAGTTTTTATACTATATAGATCCAAATATGGCGAAAAGCCAATACCACTTCATGTAACTGGTGAAATCGAACGATTCTTGGTAAATTGCAACACACAATGGATTAGCGACTTCTTATGATAAACGTGAGGTCAGGTAATTAAATTAGTGTGCAACAAAGTAGCTTTTGCTTCCTACCCTTATTCATATATGAGCATCCTTACAAATTGAATTTGATGCAAGATAGGGTGATATTTGGGATGAATATTGTAATGATTAAGGAATGGTGAAATTATCAGAGTATCAAGAGAAAGGACAGTTTTGCGATTAACTTAAGTATATCTCATTGTTTTCATAATGATAAGTGCTCTTGAAATGTGGAATTGTAATCACGTCATAGAATCTAACTTTAAGGTTGGAATGCATGATATGAATTATGTTACCATTCCAGAATTTTTTTTATAAGAATTTAAGAATTTCAATTACTTATCGAACATTGCACTCAGAAAATTCATGGCAACTATATTAACCCAACGCAGCAATATCAATTTGTGGGCGAGGAGTTTCGTCTTACATCCGTAAATGAGCAATGCTTTATGAGCCCGTATGAAAGTTTAAAAATACGTAATCATTGTCTCATACGGGGTTCTTTAAAGAAAAAGGGAAAAGTTCTGTCCTATCCTTGGTCACCTAGGCTTTTGTAGTTGTACATATGTATGAAAGAAAATAACTGAATGTTCATAAATATTGTTTAAATGCTTAAAATCTAAATGATCCATAGTATATTACGTTTAGGAAGTGTTACTTAATCTATGATATTAGAAAAACGATTCACGGATCAATTTTTCCTTTAAAAAACACGAGGTTTCAATTAAATCAAATTAAAGCTGTGAACATCCAACTGTAACTAGAGATTAAGTTTCAAAACTTAACACATCAAGATTCTTATCTAATAAAGTGTTATTTCTCTTTCTTTTAGCCTTCTACTTGTTAGCACAAGATCACCCCAGGACCTAAAAGAAGAGATCATGACGGCCTCAGAACCAGTGCAAAGGGTACAGCCAACAGTTATTCCTCAATATCCTGCTCATCTGGCGTTACAAAAGTTTCCCATTGCCCAACAAGAGCACGAACGTTCGCCTTCAGTTATCTCAAAGTACAACAATAGTAAAAAGAAAGTGGAAAGTGCTCAGAAAACCGATGTGACCTCACAACCCTTAGGAGCAAATGTTATAGTGACGACCAACAAGAAACCGAAAGAAAAAACAACTGAAGTTACAGAGAGTTTCGTGCCGAAAGAGTGGAAGAAAATGAAAGAAAATGAACGCCAATATGAGAGTGGTTATAGAAACAATCCTTTAGGTCAATCGTTAAAAAAGTACTTGAAGGCTAAAAAAGAGCAGGTGAGCGATATCCAGGAACTTTCCTTTGGCTTTGTCAATAATAATTTCAAACCTCCTGATATATCTCAGACTAACCTGGTAGACTTGATGGGGTTGATAGACAACTCCACGAAGAAGAAAACAGGTCTCAATCCAGGCGCAGTCATCGGATCAGTCATCGGTGCTGTTGTTGAAGCAAAAAAATTAATGTCTGATGAAGGATCTCAAAAAAGTGACGCAAATAATCGTTCGGATGGGAATAGTCAACTAACTGCATTAAAGGTTGTCACTGCCCAAGATGGAAGGCACCCAGATAAAGATGAAGTTTTGCCTAACCAAAACAATGTCGACTCAAAAATTATGAATTTAAATGCTTCTAACTTATCAAACAAGGATGGGAAGGATAAAGAAAGAGATAAGGCTGTCAAAGAAGAACTTACAACTAAAAGATATTCGAAAGGACCCCTCAGTGATGAAAACAATTTGGGAGCACTTGTATCAAAGTATGGCCCCTCTCTGTTTTCACTGGCTTTTAATACCAATGGCCAGACTCAATCAGATAACAGTAACAACAGTCCACTGATGTCCATCATGGGAAGTTTAGGACCTATTCTACTATCTAAATCTCTTGGAATAAGTGAAGATAATCTTAATTCTAGAGATTCTAATCCTATGCTTTCTATGATCAGTAACTTGGGAGCAAACATGCTATCAAATAGGTTTTCACAGACATCGCAAAATGGAAAGACTGTATCCCAGGGGTCTCCAAATTCTCAAAAACAGGATCTTCTATATTCACTTGTGAGTGGGGTTGGTCCAATGTTAATGGCAAGTGTTGTTGGAGGTGGGTTGTCTTCAAAAAGTCATAATGATAGATCACCATATTCTTCAGAATCCAACAAAAGCCCTCTGCAGTCCATTCTCACTGGACTTGGACCAGCACTGATGGGAGGAAGCGTACAAAATTTACTGGGAAATTCCAAATTTGGGACAGGTGAAAAAAGTGCTAGTCCTGTGCAGTCGATAATCAGTGGCTTAGCACCTGTCTTGCTTGCTGGTGCATTGGGAGGACATGACAATAGTGCAAAAGGTAGATCCAACTCAAAAACATTTGTGAGTGATGGTGGGAGTCCTTTGCAATCTTTATTTAATGGACTGGGCCCTGTTGTTCTGAAAGCTGTTGGCCAAGGATTAGGAGGTGGATTCTCAGAGACAGTTCCTGCCAAAGAGGCTTCAACTTTGGGTGGTTTTATATCAAATATGGCCCCTATGCTCATGGAGGGCATATCCACGAGAACTAAAAAGAAACCAAATGCCACGAACAGTCTCTTAAATGCTTCACTTCGTGAAAGTAATAGAGAGAAAAACTCCAGTAAGGTAGGATTATGAAGAAGTATGTTGCACTGTATTTTATTATTTTCATTATAAATCTGGTGAGCTTTTCTCTTTGTAGTTTGCACAAAGAAAATAATTTAATGTCGACCAACATTGAACAATGAAAATAGTTGAGATATTCTGGGATCATGTAATAGCTGCTGAGAGAATCTCAGATCTATTAGATGTTATACATTTTAGTTGCATCTCGAAAGATTTTTTTACAATGCTTTGCCAAGCAATAGTAGTTTGTATGAATGTTACTTTAGAATTAAGAGAAAAATAAATCATGTGTATATTATGCTTTAAGCAATAAAACTTTTTTTTTTATGTAGACAGCTCTTATTGCCATTCTTATTATTGTTGTCATTTTGTGAAAGAAATTCCTATACCTGAACATTACATCTGCAAAGACTTCATCAAAGGAAGGTCAGAAGTTTTCAGTAAAAGGTAAGTCAACTTTCCAAAACTTACCGAGGGCGAAGAACCACGATTATAGGAGAAAGGATTTTGATATCAAAATAATCTAGATTCTAGGAAACAGACTAAGTAAAAAGGAAATTGATAAAGGATGAATAGAAAGAAACGATTAATTACATGATGAACTTGTCATACTTATCAAACCAGCGAATACATAATGCACATATACAGTACCTGCTGAAGTGTAATATAACGTCATATGATATTAGGGTATAATTTTAATGTAATTCCTTGAAAAGTAGGCCGGGTCACTTGCTCACACACTTGTAGGATAAACAGCGTGCTTAATGCATTGTTTGGATAGAAGGTTTAAAAATTTGAATAATCTTGAGAAGTTGGTATAAGGTGAAAATGCCAGCTATTCTATTTCATATGCAGTTGTTTTGTCTTTACGCCTTATTACCCATTTAAGTTAAGGATAGGGGTGTGGGTGCATATACCCAAGTAGGGTATCCACATCTACTTTGAGTGTCCATATCTTTGCTACTAAATCTCCAGCAGCAAGTGTCTGGTCGTCCCTGATCCTAAATTAGTGGAGAGGAGTTTGAGTGTTTACATTGCGAGACAGGGCAGTGACCTGTACCTGGCCTCCCTCTTTCCTAAGATACCTCTTAATCTATAAATAACATTAGTGTGGTAAAACTTAGTGATGTTTGATATTATTGTTATCCAATCAAATAATTCATGACAGTTCAGTAAGCATTATATATATATATATATATATATATATATATATATATATATATATATATATATATATATATATATATATATATATATATATATATATCCACTGTCATGTAGTTGTCGAAATTCCCTATAATAATTATGTATAATTGGTTCAAAAAGTGATGTAAGAGGAGGAGTAATGATCAATTAATATTGAAATCTCATTGATTTCATAATTAAACCTTGATTCAGTCACATGAACGGTCTTGGTATAAACAGACTATACTTAATTTATTAGCTTGTTATTTTTTCTTAACTTGATCAAATTTCATTTTCACGGATTTTTAAAAATAAAGAAATAATAAGCTCAGAAAATTAGTTTATAAACGAATTAAAGGAAAAAGGTTGTGTAAAGAAAATGGTGTTTCTATCTCATATTATTAAATAATATATGAAAACATTTTCCGTTGGGAAAATATAAGCGAAAATACGTCTCTCGAGAGATAAGAAACTGCATAAGAATAAGAGATTTCTTCTATGAAGATGGCGTGTGTAAAATTCGGTGAAAATACTTCATCCTCATCATTATTGCAGAAATTCCCTGATTTTCATGAAAGAATTTCTCAAATAACAAGAGTTTTTT
This sequence comes from Palaemon carinicauda, assembly GCF_036898095.1. NCBI lineage: Eukaryota > Metazoa > Arthropoda > Malacostraca > Decapoda > Palaemonidae > Palaemon > Palaemon carinicauda. The sequence goes on from NC_090727.1 coordinate 195,212,640, forward strand.
GTTCTATTAAGCTACCAAAGATATATAGTTTGTAAGGTATCATTTTACAGTATTTAAGATTTATAGTAACAATTGCTTCATAAGTGATTCAGCCCCAAAATCTCGCTACTCACACAAAAGGTTTATTTTTACGCTACAGGGAGTCGAAAAATTAACAACAATAATAATAATAATAATAATAATAATAATAATAATAATAATAATAATAATAATAATAATAATAATAATAATAAACGTTTTTTAATGGCATATACAAAGAGCGTTGTTGAAACGAAGCAAATTAGTTGTAGAACACAGCAAAGTTTACAAAAACTGTATTGGCAAAGTATCTATATACTATTTTAGGGAAGTCTCTCCGTGTACCTTTGGGCAAGGTCTATAGATATAGACCTTGCCTTTGGGTAAGTAGGTGAAACTGCGCATCCTAAAGTGACACTTAAAAACAATCCAAGGAGTTCTACCATTTGAAAAGATATTGGAAACTGTTTTATGTCTGAAATTCAACCAACTTGAGGTTTCTATCATAGAGAAAATATACGTAACTTATTTAGTGAAATTTTTTTTTTCCAGATGAATCAAATGATTCTGAATTCGTATTATTTTGACATCCATTCTCCATAATTTTGTGTTAAAATATCCGAGAAGAGCCTTAGCCAAGTTTGAGTATCCGTAATCCAATTATTACTCAAAGTTCTTTGTTAGTTGTTTATGAGGAGATTTTCATTTGTTTATTTGTTCATCAATCTATACATGTATTTACAAACAACACTTTCCACGGAGCTTCTTCTTTGTCAGCGTTACCACTACCTTAGGGGATCGGTTGCTTGATGCGACCTCTCCAATGAAAGGCATCCTCTTCCACCAAACCTCTTCTCTCCATATCATCTTCCCCATATCTCGCCATCTAATTCTCTGCTTCCGTCTTGATCTTCTCCCCTTAACAGGTTCCTCTCAAGCCTTCTTAACTCCCTCCCCACCATCCATTCTCACTACGTGCCCACACCATCTCGGTCGTGACACACGTATCATCTCTTTCCACGGATACTGAGTGCTAAATTGAGTTAGAAATAGCGTGTTATGCCAAATGCCTTATCTTACCCTTGTTGACACCGTAATGTACTGGTGCTTATATATCCGAAATGAGAAGTCTCACATTTTACGCTGAAGGATTTACAAGAGGATGAGTGACGAAGAGGATCACTCGCCTTGCCAAACTGCTTCGCTCCTCTTCCTTCCATCTACGTTAATACTTATATACTCACAGATGAAGCTGAACCTCCCATTCAAATCCTAGTGTATTCACACACTACAGAGTTTTCCTCTGCTTTTTCCGTCTGATTTCTCGTAAGTCCTTGTGCTTATATGGAAGCTTTTTTATATACTATATATTGTATGGATGTAAGAGATGTATGACACATTGTATGTAATCATTAACTGAATTTATGTTTATTATTGCCACATTAGTTTTAGTTATTATTTCTTCGGTATGAATTTAGATTAATTTTGTTATCCCCTACTAATGATGAATGTGATTTCTGTTTGTTTTGTTTTCATAACGAAAAGGAATCTCCGGTGACTTCATAGAAATAAAATAATTCTATCTTATCAAAATAGTCTAGATAAGGTATTCTCAAATTAAAAAGAAAATGCTTTTGCATTTATTGTTTAATAAAACTAGGCTTTATATGTATCTAGATAAAAAAAAAAATAGTGACTCGTTTTATATATCAAGTTTCATTTAACCATATCATTTCAAGGGGCTCTGCGATAATTACATTTGCTTATCTTCACTGGACTGTGATTGGGTAAAGTCACATTTATTTTCTTATTTCCAGTAGCTTTTGCTTTGTAATATATGATTTTATATGCGATAGGCAAGTGTTTACCATCACTTGTACTTTGAAATTAGAATGTGCATTTTTATGTTACCCTCTGCTTACTGTATTAAAATATATTGTTTTTCTGTTTATTTTACAATTCTAGAATATACTTCATATTTGCAATAGAATCATTTTCCATTTTACGCATTTTCTAGTGCTATTAAAATCTAGCACTACAAGTAAATGATATTCCTTTTTAAGATAACCAATAACATTACCAGCTATGAAATGGAAATCGAATTATATACGCAATGTTTAACACACGCTTAGACGAGTCCAAACAAACTGTAATGGAAATTTTAGCATTTTGATGAAATGTAGCGTTTCCATCATCCTCCTGCAATAAAGCATACGTTTCCATGGTAGCAGGTTTCTCTATTATGAATTCCACGGAATAACTACACAATTATATACCTTTTCAATTTGTTTCTATTACAACACCGCAAGAGGTAGAAAGTGAAACACGGGTGGTTTCATGTATGGATCAACGGGGAAATAGCTAATTTCGTTACATGGTCAGTTGTTTTTTATTGAATTACGACTACGGATGCTGATAATGTTTTTAATCATTTGTTATCCTTCGCATATAACTGTACATATCTATGCTTATAGAGCATTTCAATATTTATTTCACTATTTTCCATGTCTAAATGGTGAAAAAAAACAGGAATAAAACCACTGGTAGATTTCTCTTAGCAGCTGAAATTATTGAAAATTGCCATACAACAACTCTAATATTTTTTTTTTTTTTCATCAAGGCAAAGGTCAGAATTAACAGGAATCATTCACGGGCAATAGAAAAAAGTTACTCCTCCTAAAACAGAGGAGTTGCTTGACTCCTGAAACAAGCACCATTACATTCTGCTGCACTATATAATAAACTTTTTGTTATTACTTTATTGACATTATTTCCTGCTGCATGCAAGGCATGTTTATCTATCTATCTATCTATTATCAATCTATATATCTGTTTACACACACACACACACACACACACATATATATATATATATATATATATATATATATATATGTATGTATATATATATATATATATATATATATATATATATATATATATATATATATATATATATATGTGGGTGTGTGTGTTTGGTTGAAATGAAATGATTTTTTCCCCCTTCTCGACAGACAGGTGTAACAAGCATCGAAAATGCCTATAAGTCATCTCCCGAGAGTACTAATCCTGACGACGAAACCGCGGATCTAATGTCAACCTCTTCTGATTTCTCGGTGAAGAGTTGGCTCCTGAGTTCATTAGCCAAAGCAGCCGTTGGGAGTCTCCTGCCGGAGCACCTTTCAATCCCGGAAGTCAACTCGACGAAGGGTTTCTGGCACATGGCGGTCAATTTGGCTCTTGGAAATCCAAGAGAAGAAAGTGGACGAAAAGGGTAAGCTATTATTTTGGGGTTTAGGGTAATATGCCTATTTCTGCCTGGACGGAAATCAATTAATAGTTTTCAGATAATTTTGGATATTCATGGATTTGTTTTGAATTGACAGAAAATAGACGGAAAGGCTCATAAGGACGTTTTGAATGCCTATAGCTTTTTTTTTTTTTTTTACCGAAAATGAGCCAGAATTTTATGTTTTTTTTTTTTTTTGGGGGGGGGGGAATATAATAGATTGAATTAATATAATTTTAGATAGAGGGTAAATGGGCCAACCTACTCCTGATATTTCATTACATCCATCTAGGAAGAAATGATGGAAAATATACCCAAACCCTGGAGGTGCTTAATGGGAATGTAACGACTGAAATATATGAATAAAAAGGATATGCGATCGCTTCTGGAATTATAGTACATTCAAGGAAAACCTACAAAAGAGGCATATTGATTATTATAAAAGGGTATTGAAATTTATTGCAATTCAATCGAATTTATTTGAGTTTTCAAATAATAGTACTGTACACACACGCACACACATATCTATCTACTTATCTATCCATCTATCTACCTATCTATCTATATATATATATATATATATATATATATATATATGTATATATATATAGATATATATATATATAGATATATATATATAAATAAATAAATATATATATATATATATATATATATATATATATATATATATATATCTATATATATATATATATATATCTATATATATATATATATATATATATATATATATATATATATATATATATATATATATATATCTATATATATATATATATATATATATATATATATATATATATATATATATATATATATATTATCTATATATATATACTGTATATATATAAATGAATGTATATATATATATATATATTATACATATATATACATATATATATACATATATATATATATATATATATATATATACAGTATATATATATATATATATATATAAATATATATATATATATATATATATATATATATATATATATATATATATATATATATATGATGAAGGCTCCCGGGTCTAGGCACCTAAAACATATTTTATACTATGGTTCGTGTTTGGGAACCAGATATATGATGTGTATATATATATATATATATATATATATACATATATATATATATATATATATATATATATATATATATATATATAGATATATATATATATATATATATATATATATATATATATATATACATATGTGTGTGTATATATATATATATATATATATATATATATATATATATATATATATATATATATATATATATTACAACTGGCAAGCTGTACAATCCCTCGAATTCCAAACACACCTGTTTGCTTTTAGCCTAAATCAGTCACACTTGGAAATATATTGTTACCCGAACTCTGAGACAGTTGAATTACTCCTAGACAGCAATATATAAAACACTGAATATCCATAGGTCTCTTAAATAAGTACAATCAAAATAAAACTGGGTAATTGTTATTTCGAATATTCAAACAACTCAAACTTCAGTTTATTAACAGGATACGAGCGAATATGCATTAAACACTGATGATTGAAATAATACATTCTTTACAAAGATGAATATATTCTATATAGATTACAACAGTTTGAAAGAATTTACATAAAAACAAATAAATCACTCAAAATATTAAGTCTGAACAAAACTTAGAATAAGACAAAAATGTTGAGATCTGAAAATTATATAATTACTTGACTTTAAATAATCAATCAGAATAAACCTTAGACTAAGACAAAAGAAATACTTATGAAAATTATACAATCCCTTGTTTTACTTGAAATTAAATCTGAATACAATATTTAAGTTTGACACTTAATGAAAATAGATAACCAGATCACAATACATGAACCTATCACCTTCCTACAGCGGCGTTTAAAAAACTCTAAGTGAATTTTTATAAGTTCTTACTATGATTACATAAACTTGTCACACCAAAACTTCAATATTTCACTGAACACCTTTAAAATAATACAATGATTTACTTGAGAGAGTGAGAGAGAGGGGAAGATGGCTGTCTTAAGGCTGGAACTCTCTTTCTGTGCAACCCTGGGGTCACCTTTATATATGAAACTTAGCTACTTCCAGAAGATTCCAGATGAGCAAGTTTTGGAAGCGTGGGGGCTGGGCTCAGACATCAGAGTTGCCAAGTTATGCTCTCTTGAACTCGTACTCACGCAACAGGGAGACGAATCCTCTGTTACCCAGGCAACTATCACGCACAGCGAGGGGACT
>NC_090727.1:195223223-195231633 GCF_036898095.1 Palaemon carinicauda
GTTTGGGAAATGAGATTAGATGTTGGAGCAAAGCGTCGTAAATGTAGTTTGGATTGATGTTTAAAATAAGTCTTTGCATACATTGGTGATAATAAGATGCATACACTTATGGAATTGCCTGAAAGTGGCCGTAATGTGAGAATGTTTGGAGTAAATTCTAGCAAATGATTATAGGGATGAATTGGAATCTTTTATTTTATATGGATAAAGAAAAGATAGGTGTTGATGAGTAAATGTAGCGGTCGATGGTATACTATGGAAAGGAGCAAGATTTCTTGAAATAATTCAGAGTTGAGAAGAATATCTATCATAAAAGGAATTAGTGTAACTTTATTAGAATATTATTCAGCTAACTATCACTTGCAGAAGTGAGCAATGGGCCTTGAAAATGAACGATAGAAAAGATATAGAGGATGTTTTGATATTTATTTTGAAAACAGTGGAATGCCCGGAAAAGAATAGTAAATGACATGCGTGTGTCTGTTTAAAAGTAATATGATTATTCACCTGATTATGGCTGTTTCAAACGTACCTAATGATTTCTGTTCCAGGTGCTACGTCTCTTCACACTCGCATCAATTTTGAATCATTTTGGTCACGAAACGACGCCTATTTCTTACATGAGATTGGGAATAGGAGGCGAAGAGTGGAAGGTAAGATCTGCAGAGATACATATTCTCCCTCTCTCTCTCTCTCTCTCTCTCTCTCTCTCTCTCTCTCTCTCTCTCTCTCTCTCTCTCTCTCTCTCTCTCTCTCTCTGTGTAAAAGTTGTTTTCAAATTGATTTATTACACTAGCTGAAGGTATTAATATATAAATATATAAATAAAGTTCATACACAAATCATCGAAGCGTACAAGGTCTATCATTGCGAGAGCGAATAAAGCTTATTACCAAATATGGGCAATGATAGACTGACAGGCAATAAATCTTTTTTCCTTGAGGGTTATGCGTCACAGTAGTTTTATGAGCATCAAAGAATGTTTTCTTCGTTTCTTTGGTATGTTGAGCTACATCCATCATTTTACAAAAGAAAATATGAAGACGAAACTCCAGGAGATAACGTTTAATGAGTGGGGCAAACATTGCTTCGTTCGAAGATATAATTTCCTCGCCCTAATGCAAGTTCCAGTTTTTTTTTTTTTTTTTTACGACATCGTGCTATGGATAGAACAGGGTAAAGGAAAGTCTGGACCAGGATGCGAAATGCAACGACACGAGGCTGGACTTGGATCTAATGGACTTGCATTAAAGGAAATTGGGATCTGGAGAAAATTCTATTTAATCAGTGTCGCTAAATATTGTTGTGAGATGAATATAACAGTGGCAGAGAGAGAGAGAGAGAGAGAGAGAGAGAGAGAGAGAGAGAGAAATTATGGTCTACCTTTTATTATGCAGGACCAACTGACAAGATTAATTAGTATGCACAGAGTTTATAAGAGATCTACCTACAGTTTCCATACACAGGGAAACGATGAAGTAGGAGTACTGCCACCTGATTTATCTGGAATCCCATGAAAGAAAACGAAAAGTTTTCTTTAGTTAACAGTAGTAGTTTCGCAAGGTAACCAGCTAACCGTTGAGATAGTACCGCTAGAGAGTTATTGGGTCCTTTGGCAGGCCAGACAGTAGTACATTGCATCTATATTCTTTTAATCTTTATTTATAATAAATGATATCGGCGTCAATGACTTCTGATGTCAGGATGCCAGAGAACTTCACATCATTCATTCATTCTGGTTACGACTTAGTTTTCCTTTTCAAACACATACACCTGACATCACTGTGATTACCAATTTTATTCTTCGCTCAAGGGATTAACTTCTGCACTGTAACTTTTCAGTGGTTACTCTACATCTTGATAAGGATAGATCAAAATTATTAGCTATAGTAAGCAGCTCTTTTAGGAGAAGGACACTCCAAAATCAAATCCTTGTTCTTTATTCTTCGGTATTGCCATAGTTCCTGTCGCATGGTCTTCCACTGTCTTGTGATAGAGTTCTCTTGCTTGAGTGTACATTAGGGAGTAGTGTTCTATCGTATTTCTCTTCCTCTTTTTTATTAACTGAAGTGTTCATTTAAACGTTGTTACTTTTTTAAAACTCAATTTTTATTGTCCATTACTTCTCTTGTAGTTTATTTATTTCCTTATTCCTTTCCTCACGGGGCTATTTTCCCCTGTTGGAGCCCTACGGCTTATATCATTCTGCTTTTCCAACTAGACTAGCATCTTAGCTAGTTATGATAATAATAATAATAATAATAATAATAATAATAATAATAATAATTACAATTAGGTTATTCCATGAGTATGAGCATACTCTGACGACGAAAGAGATACCCATTAATAGTAGAATACGAAAATTAGTGACATCAAATCTTCCTAATCTTTCGTCTAGATTTAAAAAGGAAAAAAAAAAAGCTATAGCTTTCCCAAGTACTGAATATGGAGGAGCAGAAAACCTCAACAAAGTTATGTCTAAAGTTAAGGTTTCACCTGAGGATGAAAGTATCATCCGTTTAAAGATAGGGAAAATAAAATCTCTCTCTCTCGGTCTGTCTGTCTGTCTGTCTGTCTCTCTCTCTCTCTCTCTCTCTCTCTCTCTCTCTCTCTCTCTCTCTCTCTCTCTCTCACTCTCTCTCTTTGCCATCAAGGACGAGGTTTGTTTTGATGCTTCCTCAATTAGGAAATGGGCTACTGTTGGTGTTATGATTTCACCTCCACATGAAATCTGTCTTTAGGTTTTTCGCTAAGAGATTCTTCGTTCGAGGCTGGAAGGATGAACATGAATGGGACGTATTCAAAATTTCCTAATCACTCTTCAGATCTGTGGAAATAAGTGCTTCATGTATATTGGGAATTCCCAAGTGCTCTTTCGACCAAAAGTTTGGAATCTGAAAATCTGAATGCAAAATCATATTACTTTTTTTCCAGACTAATTCCATGAAAGTTGTATACAGAAATAGTGTTAAAATTTAAATATAAGTAATCGTTGCTGATTAATCGTGTTACCATAAATTGAAACATTCACGAATTGAAAAGAGCAGGAGTTTCCTGAATAATTACAGGATTCCAGCTAATTTCAAAATTTTATTTGAGGATACCAACTCGTTATTAATTGAAGACACTTTAAGTTACAATCAATAGCTGTTGCATTTGTTAAAGGAGGCCTTTTCACTTGGTGATTGATGATGATGAGCTTAATATCTCCAGAGAATAGATCAGAGCTGCTTCAACTACTAGCTGTTGACCAGTGTATTAATTTTTGACGGGCTAAGAGTAGGTTGTGAGTCAAAGGCAAGATGAATGCAACTGAGTACTTTATTACAGACACTAGGTCCCGGTAAGAAGGTAAGAAGGTCACAAAATGCAAACATGCTATTTCTTGTCAAACTGGCAATCGGTTCTGTTAACAGCTAAAAATGAAGTTGGCAGACAGGTTAATACAAGTTGCTGTCAGTGCGAGGGGAGAGCAGAGATACATGTATAATATATACAAAAAAAGAGAAATTTCGTTACTATGTATGATCATGTGACACACGTGTGGTACATGGCTCGCCCCATAAAAATGACATACTGTACATGTTAAATAGCATGCCCTGATCTGGAGATGCGAACTGTAGGCTGGTCATCTGGCAGGAGATAAACAGGTTTTAGACGATCAATGGAGACCCAGTCTTCTTGGCCACGAATGTTTAGTAGGAATGCTTTTAGATTGCGTCGGATCACAAGGAAAGGGCTTGTGTAAGGGGGCGTTAGCGGTGGCTTGCTAGTGTCGTTGCGGAGGAAGACTTGCATTGCAGAGTGCAACCACGTCGGTATGTGATGCTTCGCTGGGGGTTGTAAGTCTGGCAGCATGGAGTAAATTTTCCCACAACATGACGTATGCGCTGGAGATCGTCGTCGGAGGTTGCAGAAGGAAAAAATTCGGCAAGGACGACCAATGGGTTGCCATGCACCATTTTAGCTGCCAAGACATCCAGGGTGTCTTTAGAAGTCGTCCTTAGTCCCAGGAGGACCCAGGGAAGCTGAGCAAACCAGTTGGAGTCCTTGCAGCGACACATCAAAGCTGCTTTGAGGGTGCGATGAAAACGTTCAACCTTTCCATTGGCAGCGGGGTTGTAGGCAATTGTCTGATGTAGGGTGATGCTCAGGAGATTCTTTAATGATGTCCACAATTGACAGGTGAAAATGGTACCCCTGTCAGAAGTGATATGCTCAGGGATACCAAATCTTTCTATCCATCCCGAGAGTAAGGCAGATGTACATGAGGCAGGCGTTGCAGTTTTCATAGAAATGGCTTTAGGCCAACAAGTGGAGCGGTTGATGATAGTAACCAGGTAACGATGTCCTTGTGATGTGGGTAGGGGGCCTACAACGTCGACATGAATGTGGACAAAACGACGCTGAGGTTGAGGAAAGGTGCCCATTCCTGAGTTCGTGTGTAAATGTACTTTGGAAGTTTGGCAATAAGTACAGGCGCGGACCCAATGCTTAGCATCTGTAGTAATACCATGCCAACTAAACTTCGTGTTCAGCAGCTGTGCAGTAGAATGGCGCAAGGGATGTGAAAGGCCATGAATGAATTCAAACAACTGTCAGCACATGGCAGCAGGTATCCACGGTCGCAGTCTACCAGTACTGACGTCACATAGGAGGGTGGTGTTGGAGTCATCAAGGGGGATGTCTTCCCAATGGAGGGATGTGCAGGATGTCCTACATGCTTGATACTCTGGATCCTGTCGTTGGGCTTCAGCCAAGGTGTTGTAATCCAATCCCAGTTGAACGGCGGACAACGTATTTCTTGATAGGGCATCGGCAACGGAATTCATTTTCCCAGGGTCATGTTGAAGGGTGCAATTGTATTCCGCCACGGTGGAGAGATGTCGGCGTAGACGGGTGGACCAGGCGTCAGACTATTAAGTGAAGGCATGCACCAGAGGCATGTGGTCTGTGCGAATGACGAAGGGCGTACCCTCTAAGAAATGGCAAAAGTGACGGACAGCCAAGTGCACCGACAGCAATTCGCGATCGAAGGTAAAATAATCTTATTTTGCCTTGGCCAGTTTTCTGCTGAAAAAGGCCAATGCGCGGGACAAAGCGTTGATCACCTGTTCGAGTACTGCACCAATAGCGACGTCGCTGGCATCAAAGGCCGCTTCTTGAAGGGGACCCCACTTCAGGTCTTTTGGCTTGCCCTTGAGGGAGGCGTAGAAGAGAGCAAGAGTGGCAGCAATGGCTGGCAGAAAACGGTGATAATAACTGATCATACCCAAGAAATCCTGCAGTGCTTTGACGGTCGAGGGCGTGGGGTAGTTTTGAACGGCGGCTACCTTCTCAGGGAGTGGATGGACTCCCTCAGGAGTGATGCGGTGCCCTAAGAAGGACACTTCTTTGGCACAAAAGGTACACCTGTGGTACTGGACTACAAGGCCGTTTTGTTGTAGGTGGTCGAGCACGATGCGCAGTTGACAGAGGTGTTCCTCTTTTGAGGAAGAGAACACAAGTGTGTTGTCCACATAACATACAGAGAAGAGGAAGTCCCCTAAGATGCCATCCATGAGACGTTGAAAAGTGGCCCCAGCATTACAAAGGCCAAAACAGGATTAATTGAAGGTGTATGTACTGAAGAGAGTAGTGATGGCAGTCTTGGGGATGTCTTCTGGTTTCATAGGCACCTGATAATACCCCTTCAGGGGGTCGAGCATGGAGAAAGCCTTTGCTTTATGCTGATAGGAGGTCATGTCGGCGATGTTTGGGAGCGGATAGTGGTCTGGTTCTGTTTGTATGTTCAGGTGCCTGTAATCTCCACATTTACGGAGGGAGGCGTCTTTCTTCGGGACGATGTGTGAGGTGTGACGACCATGGGCTGGAGGACTTTTGGCAAAGGCCGATTTCTTTCATTCGGCGAACGTCTGTTTGGCGGCTGCCAATTGATCCGGTGCCAGACGTCTGAATTTGGCAAAGACTGGGGGTGCCGTCGTCTTGATATGGGGATAAATACCATGTTTGGCAGGAGCCGTGGGCGTTTGGCGAAGTTCTGGACGGAAAACATCCAGTACGACGTAAGGAGGTGGGGGTAGGCATCAGTGAGTGCGCTAATGTGGAGAGCAAGGTTGGAGGAGTCGGATTGAATAGGTGTCAACAAGTACGAGTCTGCGTTGACCAATCATTGGTAGGCGATACTGACCAGAAGGTGGAAATGAGAGAGGAAATACGTATCGAGGATTGGCAATGTGACGTCCTCAACGGAAAACTTCCTATTAAATTTACCGTTCCCAAACAATAATGTGAGGTTTTCCTAACCATAGGTGGGTATTGCAGATCTGTTGGCAGTAACCAGGCAGACGTCGGCAGACTTAGACAGACTACGTCATGTTCTGAAGAGTTCCCTTGGCAAAAGAGAACAACAAGCACCCGTGTCTACCAAAAATCACACGCCCATTCCTGCATCATGTAAAAAGAAAAGATTAGAAACACGGGAGGCCACCGCCACGAGCGATGGCCTACGTACACGTTTTTTCGTCACTTACAATCCTTAGCACATTTCTTCGTGGCAGCCCCGAATTTGGAGTAGTAGTAACAAAACTGCGGCCGATGGGCGGCAGTAAGTGGCTGTAGAAGTTGTTGGTTAGGGCGCGAGCGAGTGGTGGGTAGCTTTGTCACCGCTCCGGAACATCACAGGGTAAGCGTGTGTGTCCTACGGCATTCGCGTCAGCTTTGGTTGACGTTGAATAGGTGTCCTCTTTGTCACGAGTTCCACTCCTGACAAAGAAGACACCGACAGTGCACTGACAGCAATCTATTGATGGAGGTCTTGAAAGTCATGAAGTGGCTGTCCATAAGGGAGTCGGATTTGGTCATCAAGTCCTTTATGGGTAATCTATCGACATCGGGTATGGCAGCCCGTATAGGTTTGGTTAAACGGCGTACCAAAAGAGCACAAAGTAGGTTCACCTCACGAGGAGAGCTGTCTGCAGCAGGTTGCAGGTGAGCGATACTGGTCATTTCACTGAGGGCGAGCAAAGCCCTTTGGTCCCCTAACAGTTGTTGAGAGAGCTGAAAAATCTTTGCCATACAAGTGGCTGGCGACGGCGAGTACTGCTGCAGAAGGTATGTTTTGAGGGCGTCATACGCTATTGGGGTGTCTCCTTGTTCACGCAGCCAGTCAAAGATTTCCAGGAAGGTGTCCTTGAGTATCGCTGCAAGAAAATAATCTGCTTTGGTGGTTGAGCGAGTCATGCCCCTGATGCGGAACTGGACTTCTGCATGCAAAAACCAAGCAAAGGCCTCTCCGCTGGCGAATGATGAAAGTTTGAACGGGGCGGTGCCAACTTCCGTGAAGTCCGCCATAGTAACAGTGATGGGGGAAGGCGGGAGGAGCCAGTCGACCTCCGGGGTCACCTATGTGATGGGCCAATAGTAGGTTTGAGTCAAAGGCGAGATGAATGCGACTGAGTACTTTATTAACAGTTAACAATGAAGTAGGCAGACAGGTTAATACAAATTGCTGTCAGTGCAAGGGGAGAGCAAAGATACAAAGGATAATATATACAAAAAAGAGAAATGTTACTATGTACGATCGTGTGACACACGGGTGGTACAAAGTATTAAGAAAAGATTAGGAATATTTTCCACTGATTAATAACAATTTACATGTTAAGGATCAGTTACGTGATTAATAGCAGCGCTAATTCCAAATTCAATATATGAAATGGTTAAAGACCTCAACAACAACCAAACACAAAGAATGATAAATCAAACACCATCATCTGAAAACAAACTGGCTCTGACCATCGTTAGACAATTCCGAGGACAACCAAATTAATGCTTAACTTTTAAGAGAACGGATGTGTTTGTAAGTGTGTGTGTGTGAGAGAGAGAGAGAGAGAGAGAGAGAGAGAGAGAGAGAGAGAGAGAGAGAGAGAGAGAGAGAGAGAGAGCTCAAATTATAATAAATGTTTAATTGGCTTTTTCTAAAACTCGTCTGTTACAGACGACATTTTCCTCTCCTTATAAAAGCAATAGCAATAATCAATATTTTTCTTATTGTGTTTCTGATTTTGCCATTAAGAATTTTATTCCGTTGTGTCTATCATTATAGCTTTGTGAATTATAAATTATTTTTTCTCTTATGATATTGTATTTGAATGTGAATAATGACTTTTTTTCTGACTATCTTCAACACTGTTGTATGTATCTATTCATTTTTTCTTATCTTGTACAGCCACTTATTTCTTTATTATAACTATTTCATATACTTGATGTTTTGTTTTGATCATCATCAACAACAACAACAACAACAGCAACAACAACAACAACAACAACAACAACAACAATAATAATAATAATAATAATAATAATAATAATAATAATAATAATAATAATAATAATGATGATAATAATAATA
>NC_090727.1:195232133-195237133 GCF_036898095.1 Palaemon carinicauda
CCATTTCTTTTTCTTTCATGTTGTTAGAATATCCTGTGCTTTGGTTTACTCTTGTATCCATGTTGCTCTTTTTCTGTCTCTTAGTGGTATTCCCATCATTATTCTTTCTATAGCTCTTTGATTTGTATCGAGCTTATGGTGTAAGTCTTTAGTAAGGTTCCAAGTTTCTGCTGTATTAGTTAATACTGGTAAAATCTCATTAAATTCATCTCTTTAGAGATAGTGGCATTTTACTTTTCATAATCTGAGTTTGTTTACCAAAAGCAGTTCATGCCATGCTTATCTTACTATTACTTTCGGCCTTATATCCTGGTGAAACAGTTACTATCTGTCTTGAGCACGTATATTTTTCATCCATAACCTTTTTTTTTCCTTTGAACATTGTCTTAGCATTACTCATAATCCTTTCTGTTTTCTCTATTCAAATCTTCCATCAACTTTTTCAGTTCCTTCCATGATTCAGTAAACATAATTATGTCATCTGCAATTCTTAGTTGGTAAGGTTGTCCTTATTATTGTTAATTCATGCATTTCCCTAATCTAAATTCTTAAACGTTTCTTTTAGGCCTTTTGTGAATAATTTAGGAGAAATGGGATCTCTCTATCTCACTACTTTATTAATTGGAGTTTTCCCACTATCTTTATATTGCTTTAGGATTGTTGTACTTCCTGTATAGACATCTTCAAATGTTCTTAACATAAGTTTCATCTATTCCTCCTCTTCAAAGGGTTTCCATTGATGCTGAAGTTTTGACTGAATGAAAACAGCATTTATTCTATATTTTACTGTATCATTAAAACGTATTTATCAATAGAGTGTTTAGGTTCATAATACTATCTTACTAAGGTTTCAATGGTAATCTGTATCTAATGTTTCATGCTTTTCCTCGATATTTCAAAAATATTATTTCTATCTTGTACATGGAATCATATATATATATATATATATATATATATATATATATATATATATATATATATATATATATATATATATATATATATATTCCAAATAAGCCATATATATTAATGCATTAAAGTCTGGATTCTCTTAACGACCTCGGGATCAGAGCCTGTATCCTGGACCAGGGTTCAAATCCCTGCCGGTCTGATACTATAGTCTTTGGGTGATTTCGCCTGGGGCTCTGATCCCGAGGTCGTTAAGAGAATCCAGACTTTAATGTATTAATATATATGGCTTATTTGAAATATGAAAAACACGTTTAAATGTGCAAAAATTTATCATATATATATATATATATATATATATATATATATATATATATATATATATATATATATATATATATATATATATACGTACTTTTCATCTCTGTTTTTCCCCTTAAGGGATCGCCACAGTGGATCTTCTGCCTCCATAAAGTTCTATTCACTGAATCCTCCGGTTACACCAACTGCCCTCATATCTTTTCTTAGTGAATCCACAAATCTCGTCTTAGGTCTTCTTTCGCCTTTCTACTTGGTGGCTCCAAGCTTTGTGTCCTCTTCCCGCCTCATTTTTCCTCCCTCCTCTTCATGTACTTGAATCACCCATGTATTGCTTCTATTCCTTTCTTTCTAAACTGATTTACATGTGCAGTTCCTCTTATGAGTCTACTTTTGACATTGATCTTATTCTTCTGTGTTGCTGTATATATCCATATATCTACTATGGCACCTTTCCCAAATTGTGTGTAGCCGATATAAGAAAAAAAGAGAACAAAAAGATATTTTTCTCCTTTGTTCCCTCTGGTGTGACGAGGGATCAGCTGAGTTTGATTGGTACTGCCAGTGTGCCGTAGCCCACCCTCCCCTGTCTTCCACCACAAGGGAAAATTCTTATGCTGAATCAGCTACTGCCACTATCCTCAGCGATCACCAAAGTGACGGGAGGAAGTGGTAAGGCCTATATGAACTGCATCACAATTGCTCGCCATTCATAAATTTTTTTTAGCACAGTTCTTTTGGCCTCCCTCTTGCTCTTCTCCCATCAACTTTTGCATTCATCACCCTCTTTAGCAAACAGCCATTTTTCATTTTCTCTATATGGCCAAACTACCTTAACACATTCATATCCGCTCTAGCTGCTAATTAATTTCTCACACCCGTTCTCACCCTCACTACTTCATTCCTAACCCTATCTAATCGAGATACACCAGCCACACTCCTCAGGCACTTCATCTCGAACTAATTCAATTTCTGTCTCTCCACCATTTTCATCACCCCTAACCCAGATCCATAAATTACGATTGGTACAATAACTTTATCATACAAAACACTTTATATTCATTCCTTACCCTCTATTCTTTACCTCTCCCTCCAAGTATATATATATATATATATATATATATATATATATATATATATATATATATATATATATATATATATATGTATATATATACATATATATATATATATATATATATATATATATATATATATATATATATATATGTATATATATATATATATATATATATATATATATATACATATATATATATACACATATATATATATACATATACATATATATATATATATATATATATATATGTATACATATATATATATATGATATATATATATATATATATATATATATATATATATATATATAAATATATATATATTTATATATATATATATATGCGTATATATAAACACACACACACATATATATACATATATATATATATGCATATATATACATATATATATATATGTATATATATATATATATATATATATATATATATATAAATATATATATATATATATATATATATATATATATATATATATATATATATATATATACATATATATATACATATATATATATATATATATATATATATATATATATATATATATATATGTGTGTGTGTGTGTGTGTGTGTGTGTGTGTGTTTATGATATATATATATATATATATATATATATATATATATATATATATATATATATATGTGTATGTGTGTGTGTGTGTGTGTGTGTAAATGTGTTTGTGTTTGTTACTTTTATTATTTCATGCCTATAAATTCACTTTATGCTCTGGTATCAATAAATGTTAAGATGAATTTCTGTAACCGAAGGATTTTAATAAAATGCATTAAATTGAGGCAATAGCCTTTTCATCTGTGTTTGAAATACAGAATGTATGTTTTATTTAAATCCAGTCTCATATACTGTTTTGTTGGAGATATTCTTGTAAATTACTCCTGTCCAACACATTATACTCATTATCTGGGATTATAAGATTTTTATTTTGCGAAGAAATCTTGTAAATTTTTCATTTGTGTTATTTGTCCATGAAATATATAGTTCATAGTTCATTTTCATAATTACAAACATATATATTTAAATGAATTAATCTGTTAATGAAACACATGCCTTATTGTCTGGACATCTTTGCCAGGGAGACTCGACAGTGACTACGCAATTTATGCAAAGATTTCATGGTTAGTGCGTCGAGTAATAAAGCGAGATTCAAGCGTTCTTGCTTGTTGCAAACATGGTGGAAAGGATTAAGAAACTAGTGATTCAATTCATTTAAAATTTCAGTTATCGGCTTCATTATTTATGCTTATGAATTGCAAACAGAACAGGCTCCAACAAATGCAATTGTAATTCAAAATAACGTTGTGCATTTCTGGAGGAACTTTTATTGACCCTCAATGAGCCAATCATTGCAAATTGTATAGAGTCCTTTCATTATACGTCATCAAACTTCCGGTCCGCCATCTTGGAGGACATACAAAGACACGTTCAGTGAATAGCTGTGGTTGAACTCTTGAATAGTTAGCCATCTCATCACATTCACATTTACACAATTCCCAGTTTTTGCGCTATTGTTGGTTGTGGGAATCGAGGACAAAGAGATGACAAGAGTTTCTACCGCATACCGGCAGTTATTCAGAATCAGGACAAAGATACAAAAGAATTATCTAAGCGCAGACGTGACTTGTCGTTGACCAGAATATCACGGGCTGATCTACGTGAATCCTCACTACCCTGGGCACGTATCTGTTCTGATCATTTCATATCAGGTCAGTCTCGGCTAGGCCCTAAAAGTATTATTATTCCTGTGTAAACATGCTATATCCGATCGCATGGGTGACTTCACAAGTATCATCGTCAGTTCAGTGTGTAGTGTGTGAGGGGGAGGGGGCATCTCAATTTTTAAACATCAAAAGGGGCATCTCATATTTTCAAAACAAAAATTAAAAGCGCCCATATTGGCTATATTAACAAAGGCTACTTACCTAGGTCTCTATTTCGTCAAGGTGCTCATGCCTATATATAATTAAGTGTATATTTATATTTATTTTAATTTGTGTATTAAATTGTGCAGACATACAGGCCTATGTGATGAATAAACATTGATTATAAATAATAATAATAATAATATCTGAAAGCTGGTTTAACCCAAAGGGGTCTTCAGCTTATATATGAAACATCGAAAAAATAATTAAACTGGCGCATTTAATTGCAAGAAGGCAAAACGATCATCCAAGAGCATTACAATAGAGTTTGTCCATCATATGTTTATATGTATATAAGAAATTATAGCATTTGTAACCATACGCAAACACAATGGTTAGGCATGAACTGATAAAGATTTGACATTATAATGAAAAACTTTTACATACATTTTGACAATAAAAAATTATCATACACAAGATTAGGCTAAATGATCAATATTAGCTTTATAATTATAAACACTCTCTTCATTGGCCCAGTGTTTATCTAATTTTGGACTTAAAAGCATTAAAGGGAAAAACTACAAATTCTGGAAGCAGATTATTCAATGGAAATGTATGCCCACTCATGTTCTGCCTTTGTAAGTTTAAAAAGCATCTGAATTGCATGTGCCATAAGTTGAATGAATTCTGCATCTGGTATGGATCTAGGCCATCAATTAGATCGAGTTTCAGCTTGTAAAAACGCTTATCATCACCCGACAATTGTTTGACATTGTCGCTCTCATTGTC
>NC_090727.1:195242133-195259633 GCF_036898095.1 Palaemon carinicauda
GACGTGTCACAAATTAAACTCATTTTTTTTAATGTGACGCATTTGCACTGACTTGCAGGAATGCCCTTTTAGCTCGGAAAAGTTTCCTAATAGCTGATTGGTTGGACAAAATAATTTTAACCAATCAGGTAATGGGAAACTTTTCCGAGCTGAAATTCTAACCAATCAGCTAGTAGGAAACTTTTCCGAGCTAAAAGGGCACACCTGCGAGTCAGTGCAAATGCGCCTCATTAGAAAAAATCGAGTATAATTTACTCTCTGCAAACAAATTGTTCATTGCAATGTTATATATATATATATATATATATATATATATATATATATATATATATATATATATGTATATATGTATAGATAATATATATATATATATATATATATATATATATATATATATATATATATATATATATATATATATTTATCTATACATATATATATATATATATATATATATATATATATATATATATATATATATATATATATGTGTGTGTGTGTGTGTGTATGTGTGTGTGTGTGTATGTGTGTGTGTGTGCGCGTGAATGTTGAAAGCTTTGCTCCAATTATATTTAGAGCATAAATTCACGTTTTCCTTCCAGGCCGTATTTTGTTGGTAAAGGTATATTCTTATTCGATGAAAACTGACTATGCTATTTCATAGCACTTCTTCTTAGACTGTATAACAAAAAATCTTAATAATTTCTAATACCAAGAGAGAGAGAGAGAGAGAGAGAGAGAGAGAGAGAGAGAGAGAGAGAGAGAGAGAGAGAGAGAGAGAGAGATTTGATGATATTCTATCATTTTGAATATCATGATAGTAAATGTTTTGGTAATTTGATTTATTTGATGGACATAATATTCAAGGATTATTTGAACAAGAGGTTTCTATTGCTGCTTCAGCGAATAATTCCTCATTAGGAAATCAATAGAAATTGTACGATTTAGTAAGAGAGATTATTAAAAATGTGCAATGGCCCAATAGCATTCACCCTTAAATTGTGTTCATATATCAAGGAAGTGGATGAATGTCACCTGAAGGGCAGGTATACATGCGATAACCCTTATGAGCATGTATGCTTTAGAAACAGACGTTGGAAACACGGAAGCTGGTATTGAGTTCCATATTCAAGGACATGAACCTACTAAGTGTTATTGCTCCCTACAAGGGGGTTATGATTATAGCTTGCCCATTTAACAGTAAGGAGGATTAGGCGTAAATGCTGTGTGTTATTTTCTTACGAAATTCTGACCAGAAATGGTCCTCAGGATCAGAAGTGAGCGTTTTCAGGAAACGAAAATTATTTCAAAGTAAATGCAAGATTGTTAAGCAGTGTGGAGTTCGTGGTCTCCAATTATCTTGTTTATTCAGCAATTACCGCTGGCACCATATGCTAAATTAGATTACTTGACCATCCTTCTAGTTATGGTCTGCTGTTGTAATACGAATTACCTGGGAACCGCAATTGACTGAAGCCGTAAGCAGCTAAGCTAAGAAGAACTCATCACTAGCTAGTTTTCGGACAATGGCACGAATGTTCTAGTCTCATAAACTGGTCCTATACTAAATTAAACCTAAAAACTTTGAATTCACTATCTCGAAACTTGCGTGGACTCTCAGCCCGCAATCAAAGTCATAATAAAGTGTTAGTATAGTGAAAAGAACTTTGATACCTTGGAAGAGACTGATAATAACATTACTTCCAGAATCCCGACAGCAAGAAAAAACGGGGAAGAAAACCGACTGATCTCTTAGAGAGTTCGGATTCTTCTTCCGGGTAATATACCATTAGGGGTTTGGTTTTCTAAATAAGGTTGCTTAAGGATAACTCTCTCTCTCTCCTCTCTCTCTCTCTCTCTCTCTCTCTCTCTCTCTCTCTCTCTCTCTCTCTCTCTCTCTGGTAAGGGGAAGGGTAGTAGCCATACCCTGGTGACAGTGGGATGTGTGTGTGCTTATCTATTTGTTAAAATTTTACTCAGTTAATCCTTTATAATGTTCGTTGTTAATGTGGTTTACGCAATTCAACTTATTCATCGAGTATTACATTTTGGATTTTGGTTTTTCAGGTTATGGAACATGAAGCCTCGGTCGATGAAACCACCCTTTATGGTCTTGTCAATTCTGGTGATCTCACTCGTTCTTAACAGGTATGAAAAAGAATTAAAGTGTCTTTTTTTCAATATTTTATCCTACTTTAATGTTGAGAACATTTTTGATCTGTATACGTAAGAAACGATTTTTATAATTCTAATATGAATAATGATGTATTATGTAGAATAGTGTATTATGTATAATCATTTGAAATGCATTTCTTTAACTGGTTTTTATTCTCATGTTGTATGATTAATAATTACGTATATATTTTAATCTTACTCGCTTCTGTAATGGTCAAAATTTTAGCCTTTTAGCTTTCATATACTTTTTTATTATCAAGATTCACTTAGTCTTTCTTAATCAAAATGTGACAAAATTGAAATGCTTATTTTTAATATTCAACACCTTTCTATATTATCTACGAACAATAATGAACAAATAGTTAAAGATGGGAGTTACTAAAACATATTATGTATATTTTCTATTAATGTTTGTCTTGTTAATTATTCGCAATTTGCAGGAATTATCGCTGAAAATTATTGTAAGAATTAAAAAAACAGAAGAAAGAATGAAATGCAATGGGGATGAAAAACATATCAACAGTTGGCTAGAATATTGTGTTTAAGATTATGTTAACGATGTTCCCTTGATGTATGTAAATTGATTGTGGCCTTTCTAGCTATTGAATTATGATGGAGCAATTATCGTTCCATGAATTCCCCGAGGACTGTCCCATTGATGGATGCCTTCTAATCAATTTACTGACAATAATTCATAGTTTTGATAAATTATTGTGTATTTGTATGCTGACTTTATGATGAACAGGTTTATGAGTATTGGTTGAAGAATGCTTCAAAGATTTAGAATTAGTTTGTGTAGTAACATTTGAGGATTCTATAATCCCCCCAAGAAAGAATAAAAAAGTCTCGATCGTTTTAAAGTTGATAGAGAAATTAAAAATAGATCAATCTTCAAGTAGGCTCTAACACAATCTCAATCGACCGTCTTCAAACCTCGTCTCTTTGAAGTTATTTGTACAGAAAGGTAGATAGAATACCTATGTTTGATACAACTAAGCTTTTAGAAGAAGAGCACAGAGATACATTTGCAATTGAATGTCGGAATGGATTTGCAGTTTTAGAGAAACTAAGAGATGAAGAGCAGACAATTAACGAAGAATGGTGTGATATTGGAGACATAATTATATCAGTCAGTTGGTAGCGAAGTCTTGGGACACACAGTTAGAAGGAGAAAGCTATGGATACTATAAAATGGAGACAGACAGAAATTGATTGTTGAAGGTTTTCGAGGAAGTATGGAACTTTGATAAGGAATTTTACTTAATTTATAAAACAACCAAACCATCTCTCTCTCTCTCTCTCTCTCTCTCTCTCTCTCTCTCTCTCTCTCTCTCTCTCTCTCTCTCTCTCTCTCTCTAAGTCTTTTAACGAAGTTCCAAACGCCCCGTGAAATTTGCCATACTTGCCACACGTTGACGATCCCCAGTTTAGAGAATTCTTTGAATTTCAGTCAAATGCCAGTAAAGGTCATTGCATTGGTTTGATAGTCCTGTGTTTGTGTTTCAAAGAACTTTAGCATACAACAGAGAGATTCTGGAGTGCAACACCCGTACCCAAACAATTTTTTTAAGTAACATGACTTTATCGTCAGGTACTATGTATATAATTATGCACATGCACACACACACACACACACACATATATATATATATATATATATATATATATATATATATGTATATATATATATATATATATATATATATATATATATATATATATAAGTATATATATATATATATATATATATATATATATATATATATATATATACATATATATATATATATATATATATATATATATATATATATATATATATATATATATATATATATATATATTCTTACGAAACTGACCTAGTGTAGAGTAAATAAGTTAATCGGGAATTTTATTTATGTTTTCATATGTGCACTGAAGAGGGTGAATAGCCAGCTATTAAGATAAGTTCCTCTCATGTAGGTATAATTTTGTTATGTAAATTACGTAAGACTTTGGTAATTAATTTCATTGTATTTTTCATTCAAGTCAGTTTATATAAATTTATGTTGTTTTTAAGAATTAACTTTTTATGTCACATATTTAATATGGCCTTTATCGCTGGTCCATACAAAATATTTCTTGGATCTAGTGAAATCCATCAAGGGAACGACTACAACCGAAAGATTCAGGCAAAATCGCCGGTAGAATCCTGCCTTCCCTAAAAAACATTGTAACTGCTTCCTCGAAGTGGGGCAGGGTGATGCTTTCCTTATTCCTTCGACGTTATTGGCCACCGGGGCGATTAGTCCTCTTTCTACTTCTAATCCCAAGTACAGAAACATTGCGTTGTAAGGTTCCAGGTTTGTTCCTGGGTCTGGGCACCAAAGATATATATTATATGATAGTCCCGTGCCTGAGAATCTAAATATAATATTATATATATTATGGCTGGTAGGCTACACAACCTTTCGAGTTCCAAATTCATCTGTTTGATTTTACATTAAATCTGTTACACTTGAAAATTTTAACAACCTTGGTCTGAGACGATTATATAACTCCCAGACAGCAATATATAAAAACACTGAATATCCAAAGGTCTCTTAAGTACACTCAAAACAAAACGAGGTAATTATTATTACGATCTATTCTAACAACTTCTTACTTCGATTCATTTACAGGATACGAGCGAGTGTGAAATAAACACTGGTAATTGAAATAATACACTTTTTACAAAAATAAATATATTCTATATAAATTAAAAATTTTTTTAAAAGAATTTACATGACAAAAAAAAAAAAAAAAAAAAGCTCAAAATATTAAGTTTGAGCAAAACTTAGATTAAGTCAAAAGAAATGTTACATTCTGAAAATTATAGTCACTTAACTTGAAATATTAAATCTGAATAAAACCTTTGACTAAGACAAAAGAAATAATTACACTCTGAAAATCATATCATCACTTGACACGAAATATTAACTCTGAATAAATTCTTAGACTAAGACAAAATAAATAATTACACTCTGAAAATTATATCATCACTTGACTGGAAATATTAACTCTGAATAAAACCTTAGATTAAGACAAAAGAAATAATTACACTCTAGAGCTTAACCTCTTAAAGAATTTACTTAAAGTAACTGATAAACTTACTAACTTCAAGTATTTTACTGGCACAGAGCCAGTTACAAAAATTACACAATGCCAACACTCACCACAACACAATGAATTTAAAATCACCTTTGACTTCTTTCCTTACGTTTCACCACATTACACACGATATATGTCGTAATTAAACGTAATCACTTTGGAGAGGACACACTAAAAGCACTAGGAAAGAGAGGGAATTAACTTTGGCTCTGTCACAGGACGGCTGTTTCTCTTCTGCCCTAAACATCTATGGAGGTGCTTATATATGAATTAGCTACCTCTAGAAGATTCTAGGACCAAGATCTGGAAGCTTTGGGGTTGGCCTAAGGTCATAAGGATAGCCAATGATTGCTCTCTCGGACGTGTACCAACGCACAGCAGGACGACTCTCTCTCAGCTAGCTCCGCTCGTCATTGTCCTTGGAAAAAAAAAGACAAAATCTAACACTAGGATTTTCGAGAACCTTCCAAAACACGTGGCACATATACAAATTGCGTATTTTCTCACAAACATGATGCAATACCTCATAAAAATATAAAAATGGTTTACATAGGCCCTTGTTCATATCTTGTATGGATCCTATAACAGTCTTAACACATTACGTAAGATTTCGTAAAAAAATACATGAAATAAAAAGTTAATTCTTAAAAAAAAATGTAAATTTACATATACTAACTTGAATGAAAAATACAATGAAATTAACGACCAAAGTGTTACGTAATTTACATAACAAACTTATACCTACATGAGAGGAACTAATTTTAAGAGCTGGCTATTCACCTCTTCAATGCACATATGAAAACATAAATAAAATTCCTGATTAACTTATTTACTCCACACTAGACCGGCTTCGTAAGAATATATATATATATATATATATATATATATATATATATATATATATATATAGATGAGTACATTTACAGATTATATATATATATATATATAGATGAGTACATTTACAGATTATATATATATATATATATATATATATATATATATATATATATATATATATATATATATATATATATATATATATATATATATTGTAAATGAATATTTACATAAAATGTATGTATCTATATATGTAAATATATTAATGTATATATATATATATACATATATATATATATATATATATATATATATATATATATATATATATATATATATATATATATATATATATATATATATATATATTGTAGTATTAGTGGAAAAGTTACGGTCTAATGGAATATCGTATAAAAGGAGATATCAAATAAACTTTGAGATATTTTGTATTATTTTCACTAGCAGCAAATATAAAGGTGCGTCCACACGGTCGAACACTGTCGGTCGAACACAATTGTTACCAGTTAACATCGTGAAAGAAGCGTTAATGACCTCAATAACGAGCACCGAGTGGTGTGTCGGACTATGTCTGTGTTCGTAGAGTCCTGTAAACATGACTAGTTGTAATACAGTTACGGAGGAAAACTGGCTTTGAGATAGAAGAGAGGCTCAGTTGCTAACCAAACAGTACTGGCAGAGGCAATGCTTATAAAATATCAAAGGAAATGTTTACTAAGTCATAAATAAACGAGTAGCAGCAATAAATAAAATAACGCCAGAACTAACGAGAAGTGGAATGTCTGTAACTGGTTTACAAGTCGAAATGAATATGGAATCCATAATGGGTCATTGTAAGGAAGAGCTACGCAAATTGAAGGAATAAAAAAAGTAGAATATTGGAGCAGAAGACATTTGTACAACAAAATTATGGCGTTTCGATATAAGGGTATAGCCTAACTGAATCTGTTTGAATTATGGACACCGAAGTCTCATTTGTTCGAAGAAGTGTTTGAGCATGAGGAAAGTACACAATCTCTCTCTCTCTCTCTCTCTCTCTCTCTCTCTCTCTCTCTCTCTCTCTCTCTCTCTCTCTCTCTCTCTCTCTCTCTCTCTCTACGGGAACAGAGGAAACAAATTATGAACATTCTATCTTTATCACTGAAACAACATGGATTTAGTTAACAACACAAAATCTGTAGTATGACCAGTCTCAAACATTACTTATTTCTTGGAAAAATATAGGCTATACATTGCACGTTAATAACAATAACATTCTCAGTTCACTGATAGGTTATTCTAAGACAGACATATGTAATTCTGTAATGCCTTTAGACGGGCCGCTGGAAAAATGAGAGGAAATTCTGTAATGCCTTTAGACGGGCCGCTGAAAAAATGCTTCCTCTCATATATGTGTTTTGCTTAGTTATAAAAGATTTTAAGTTCTCTGATAAACTGTATAAAGCGTTTGGGCCAACAGTATACTTAGTGTTTAAAGTCTGATTCATAATCAATTTGAGTTTCTATGTTCACTCCGTCTTTGTAGCTAGTACTTCCACGTACCATTCCATTGTTCTCAAAAGATGAGGAATAATTATGCTGCATAATTTAATTCATTGAATTGTACTTTTATTCTAATGTGCATTACGGTTATGATGCTCCGTACTTGAAGCTGATAACTACTACTTGCGTTTCGAGTACAGATTATAACACTGACATAGATAAAAGAGGTGCTAGCGGACATCAGTTACGGACATTTCTTCCGGTCTATGTCTGGTAAAAGGAGTAGAAATCCTGGTAGTCAACTTCATCTGGTACCACTGTTTGTTACCATATCAACTTATCTCATTTCAACGTTTATGAAGTCAATCTCTTTCAATTTAGATATGGTAACAGTGTTTGTCTGACAGACACTGTTCGACCGTGTGGACGTTCCTATTACTGAAACTGTCACTTGCATAATTCTCGTTCAAAATGCTCTCATTTATCAACGTCAAGATGCTCACGTCCGTCGTATATTTCGGTTCCTTTAGTAAAATATGTCCAGCCATATTTTGCTGCAGAAAGGTTTGCTTCAACTTCAATCTTGAATTTTGCAAGTAATCGAAAAAAATAGATTCAGGGATTTCTCTGCTGTCAGTGTTTGAGTGTTTTTTAATTTTCTTTATGTTGTTATGGAGAAAACGTTGTGTAGTGAATTTCAGGAACAGAATGTTTTGTCTATTTTTTTTTTCTTTTAATATACATAACTTTGAACTTGCTAGAATGTGCTTAAATTGCCCGAAATACATTATATCTATAAGAGGCAAATTTGAATATTCCTCTATTATTATAAGACACAAAACTTAATTTTCAATCAATGGGCCATGCGTAATCACTTTATGTTTGACACATCTTATGCAAAAAAAAAAAAAAAAAAAAAAAAAAAAAAAGACATATCAACATATTCTAAATCGCCTACTTCTCAATTTCAAGTCAAAGACGAATTTTTTCATAACTTAAGCAATTTCTTTGCGTATAACTGTTTGCATTGTGATTTTAACCAATCAGGGAATTAGTTTGTTACCATTAGTTATTTTTTTTTTTTATCTTACAATGTTCAGACTATTGATTAAAATAGGAGAAATTTTCTTTTCAAATAAACACAGTTTTCTATTGAAAATTAACGGGTGAAATTACCCCGATAAAGACCACAGTCCTTGGTTTCCGACATGAAAAAAAAAGGAAAAAGTATTAAACTGTATCTAGTCATGTAACAACAGCAGCAACAGCAATGATAATAATAATAATAATAATAATAATAATAATAATAATAATAATAATCCGTTCTGATGGCTAAACTACTGTACATTACATAATATCAATAAAAGATAAAAGAGTAAATGTTAGGAGAGGCAGATTTTATATATACAGAAAAGTAAAGCTCTAGAAGAAACAAAATTTCTATTTGGAAATGAGATTTTTCTGCAGCATCCTAGAGATTCAATTCATATAAAAGAAATATTATTAGTTGCGAGAGGGGAGAGCACCCCAGGAGTTGTATGTCACTCGTAAAGAAGCGTCTACCCTTTTCCAATTATTTTTTCTTTTCAATAGAGCCTCTCTTCATTCCCGCACACGCCACTCTAATAAGTGTCTTAAATGTGGAATGCTTTCAGAGTTCTTTTTTCATCGAATCCGAAGACCAGAAAATTTTTCACCTGAAATAAACAAGAGATTTTGAGGAGATTAGTTTTTTTTTTTTCAGTATTTCATGCTTTTTAGCTACGTCTCTCTCTCTCTCTCTCTCTCTCTCTCTCTCTCTCTCTCTCTCTGGTGATATGAAATGAGGTCTTGTAGACGAAGATAGATTATCGCTCAAATAAGATCCCGAGACGTAGATTGTTTCCATTAAGGCGTAAGCCACCCGTTCAGAGTTCAGTCATTACTGCAAGAGAGGTATTGTGTCCTTGTCTGGGCAGACAGAGCTAAATTTGATCCCTCTCTCTGGTTGCAGCTCATTTTTCCTTGGCCTACACATACACCAAATAGTCTGGCATATTCTTTTCATATTCTCTCCTGTCCCCATACACGTGAAAACACTTGATATTACCAAACCAATCTTTGCTCAAGGGGTTAACTACTGCACTGTAATTGTTCAGTGGCTACGTTCCTCCTGGTAAGGATAGAAGAGACTCTTTAACTATGGTAATCAGCTCTTCTAGAAGATGGACACTCCAAAATCAAACCATTGTGCTCTAGTCTTGGGTAGTGCCATGAGCTCTGTACCATGGTCTTCCACTGTCTTAAGGTAGATTTCTCTTGATTGAATGTACATTCAGGCTCACTATTCTTATTTGTCTTCTTAATGCTTTTTTGTGAAGATTTTATGGTTCATATATGCAAGATTTGTTCTAATTTTGTTACTGTTCTTAATATGTTATTTCAATTGCTCATTACTTCTCTTGTATTTTATTTTTCATTTCCTTGTTTCCATTATTCACTAGGCTATTTTTCCTTTTTGGAGCCCTTGGTTATATACCATCCTGCTTTTCCAACTAGGGTTGTAGCTTAGCTAATGGTAATAATAATAACAGCAATAGAGTAGCCTAAATAAAGGGGTGCTCTGCAAGGCAAACAGCTCGTGCAAAGTGAAGCTAAATGACTCCTCATGTTCATGCCCTGAGTGTTGACAACGCGACTCATGCGTATGTATTCGTAACAGACACAATATATAGGAGGAATTTATGTAAAATAGTAGTAATCTCTCTCTCTCTCTCTCTCTCTCTCTCTCTCTCTCTCTCTCTCTCTCTCTCTCTCTCTCTCTCTCTCTCTCACACAATTTTCATGTTTGACGTCAGCACATCAAAACGTATGCAAAAAAAGAT
The DNA here is from genome assembly GCF_036898095.1 of Palaemon carinicauda. Classification (NCBI taxonomy): domain Eukaryota; kingdom Metazoa; phylum Arthropoda; class Malacostraca; order Decapoda; family Palaemonidae; genus Palaemon; species Palaemon carinicauda. The sequence goes on from NC_090727.1 coordinate 195,252,639, forward strand.
GAATGAATGAACTACATAGGAAATTTTGATATATGCTACATTTTTATAACAAACGAATTTGCAAATAATATAATAGTAATCCAAAGATATAACTAACATAACCATATTTCAGTTGTTTACAATCAAATAAGGATTTCATGGCAATCATCAGCTAAACTCTGCCTTTCTTCTCCGGGAACTCAATTTCAACAGGAATGTGAGAGTTACGTTCATGAAGTTTATGACCATTTGGAATATATATACATACATACATACACACACATATATATATATATATATATATATATATATATATATATATATATATATATATATATATATATATGTATATATATATTTATATATATATATATATATATATATATATACATATATACATATATACATATATACATATATAAATATACATATATACATATATACATATATATATATATATATATATATATATATATAAATATATATATACATATATACATATATATGTATATATATATATATATATATATATATATATATATATATATATATATATACATATACTGTACATATATATATATATATATATATATATATATATATATATATATATATATATACTGTACATATATATATATATATATATATATATATATATATATATATATATATATATATATACATACATATACTGTACATATATATATATATATATATATATATATATATATATATATATATATACATATATATATATATATATATATATATATATATATATATATATATATATTATTAATCATAATTTCCATATAGTATTGAAAAGCGAATTCAGGGAGAATCGTCACCGAATGAAAATTATCAGGAAAAATCCCCCTCACCGAATACTGAGATCTGATTAAATGCTCAAACCTTACAATTTAATCTTGATCTTTATCCATGAGGAATGACGAGGTTACAGTGACGTATTACACACATACACACATACACACACACACACACACATATATATATATAATATTAATATATATATATATATATATATATATATATATATATATGTATATATATATATATATATATATATATATATATATATATATATATATATATATATATATATATATATATATATATATCACCAACCGTAACTAACCCACTACAGAACAAAAGCCTCAGACATGTCTCTCCACTCGCGTGGTTTTATGTTCTTTCTATGCCAGTCTACACCCGCAAATGTTCCTAGTTCTTCAATCCGTCGTCTTCTCTTCCTTCCTGTGCTTCGTTTACAATCTTGGATACCAATTCTATTATTCTTTTTGTCCATCTATTACCTCTCATCGCCATTATATGTTCTGCCCATTTCCATATCTTTTTCGTATATATTTTTAGAATGTCCACTTATTTAGTTTGTTCTCGTATCCATGATGTTCTTTTTCTATATCTTAGTGTTATTCTCATCATTATTTATTTCCATAGCTCTTTGAGTTGTAAGTAGCTTATGTTCTAAGACTTTATTAATTCTCCAAGATTTTGATGCATAAATTATTTTTGATAGGACAATATGATTAAATACTTTTCATTTTAGATAAAATTGTATTTTACATTTCAGAATCTCATTTTGTATAACAAAAGGTCTCCATTCCATGCTTATCCTTCTGTGGAGGATATTGCTCATGGGATCCACTTCTTTGAGAACTGGCTCTACTAGCTTATAGAACGGGAGTCAATTTTCACCCCCCCCCCCCCCCGATCAAAGGCTAAACAATATATTCTCAGGCCCTGACATGTTTTCCCTGGCCCTCTAACTCCGAGAGTTCAGTGTTTATGTTGAAGCACCAATCTCTAAATAACTGTAGCGATGTTGTTATTATGATATAGTTAAGATAGGAATACGCTCGGTGACTTTCACATTAGTTTGTTCTTATTAGTTAAAGTTTAAAATAATCGCATAGGCTCACTGAATGTACACAGCTGAATAAGAAGTTTCCGAGCCTTCTGGTCAGCGCCTTCACCTTCACACACCTATGACTATTTTTCCTTGGCAGTCAAAACATTCCTATCTTGGCAGCAGCAGCTCAACTCCGTCTACGGCTTGGGTGGATAGACATTTTTGAGAGGGGAATCTTCTATTCTGGATTCAGTGGAGTGAAGCTGCGAGGCCCGACCATTCATTCTTTTATTGGGCATGGTGCCAAGGGCGATGGTCTTAAGTTTCAAGTTAGGTTATGAGAGAGATGAAGGATGTGGAATGCAGGTATTTATGGAATGATAATCTGTTTACCGGTAAATGGAAATGGTAAGGCAGATGGCTAGCGAACTCGAGGACAGGTTAGAAGTCTTTACTAATCAGGGGTAGGCAGAGGTCAGGACAATAAAATCTACAAAGGATGATTTAGATTAACTTACCTGTCAGTGGGATCTATGAATATACCACCGTTCAATAATGGACTTTGGGTTTTAGAGGAACACTGGCAAGGGTTTAAACATATGCCAACTGAATGATAAATGGCATACACCAGTGGCAAAACACCCGAATGAGTTAAGTCAATTTAAGTTAAGAATGTCAATTTACGAGACAACTGGCATTGCAAGCTCTGAGACGTAACAATCTCTCTTGGGATTTTGAGGCTTACGAATCAAATGAAAAGCAGTCCATGGGAACTGTTTTAATCTGACAATGAGAAATAGGAACTTAATATCAAAGAGCAATATAACTAAAAAGAGAGGGATTGAAGAATTATGCATTTTGATACTAGACACGTGTAAGTGGTGATTGGACCTCGTATACACCGATTTCCCTGGTGATATAACAAGTAAGGTTGGTTCTCGATTTGGGACATATGGTCAGGCCTTGTTTTCATTAGAAGTGAAGATTGAGCAGCCAGTCCCTGATGTACCATACTCATGTAAGATTTATATGAAATTTCAAGCAGACTGGAATGGGATTTTGAGTGATCTTTTGGGAACGAATTAGTTAAAATAGTATATTAGTGCTGATCCTGTTGTCTCTTCAAATGGTAATTTAGGCAATATAGTTAATAGGCGTATACCTTCTAGTGTGCTAAGGTACCGAGTGGAAGATAAAGCATGTTTCAAAGATGCTTGTAGATGTGGTTATTTGGAGAAGCAGGAGGCGTATCATCTTTGTAAGGGTAGCAGGTCAGATTTGACTTGGAATAACTATACACAGCTTAAAGATTTTGCTCAGAGTTTATGCTTCAACTGAAAAGGAATACAATTTAACAATAAGAGAAACCCTTTCTGGTACAACCCAGGTACATAAGTGGTGGACTACCCTTAAATTTGCTCTTTTTGATTTAGATACAACAGTTCCTCTTTTACTTTAACCAGATGGCTGTGTCACTCACTGCCCAAAGGAAAAGGCAACCCTTTTGGCTGATGTGTTTAACATGAGGTTAGGCTAACTAGTTTAGGTTTTTTTTCTCGCGAAATTAACGCTCTATTGATGGACCTTGATGCTTATGGAGGTGAAGATCCAAATGGTATTTTTCCTTTGTTTTCTTATAACGACTGCATATTTCTTAGCTTCAAAGTTATCTGTTATTGTGTGTGTAGGTTAGCAAGAAGAGTAGCTTTTAGAACTTGTTGGAGGATTGGTAATGTTACTCCACTATGTAGTTGTTGTTGTTGGAGTATTATAGCCAACACTTGTTGTTGGCACGGGCCTTTCCCTTGGTTGGCCCGTAGCCACTATGTAAATGTATTTGTAGAAGCTCAAGCCCAACCGATTACTGCCCAATTTTCATAACGCCCATATTATCTAAACTAAAGTTTTTTGGACGTCCTTTGGCAAAACGTCTTCATAGGTTTGCTGAAGGTAATTATCTGTTCCCTAGTTTGCAATTTGGTTTTCGTAAAGGCCTTGGAGTATGTGATATCCTTCTTACAAACTTCAATGCTGTACAGAAATCCTTTGATTTTGGTCGGGAAGTTCGTAAGATTGGCCTTGATTCTAGTGCTACCTTAGACCGTGTTAATCATGAGGCCCTTGTTTTCAAACTCAAACAGTTGGGAGTGAGTGGGTCGTTCCTTAGCATTGTTATTGAATTTTTAAGTAATAGATCGCAAAGAGTTGTTGTTAGTGGAATGTGATATCTAGTGTTCCTCAGGGTATTGTTCTTGACCTATTACTTTTCATGCTATATACACATAACATGTGGTTTGGCCTAAAAAATAAGCTTGTTGCATATGCAGATGATGCTACACTCTTTGCATCAATTACATATCTTGATTCTATATCTGGAGTTACTGAACCCCTTAATGAATATTAGTGCACGGTGCAAATTATGGGGCATGAAGTTTATTCTTCACAAAACTCAAAGTATGATTGTAGGTAAGTCAAGGATAGTGGCTCCTCAATATCCAGATGTTAGCACTGATAATATTTCTTTAACTCTGTATAACTTCAAAAAATTCAAGTGTGATTCTTGATGTGGCGGATGTTATTAAACCCCCCCCCCCCCCACACTCATAATCACTATAAACAAAAGTCCCACAACACAAACTTTCCCCTTCGTTATCAAGTGGACTCTTGGACAGAAGGGAAATAAAAACAACAAAAAAACAGAACCTTTATACTAAATCATCACTTAATCCTAAATCAACAATAACCAAACTTATTAGTATACTTAAAGAAATCAATACATATGGCATTCAAATAAGCCAATACTCAGTATAAAATACAATCACAACACCTGACACCGACAAATTTCACAGAAAGTTCAAAAATAAATAAAAAAAAAGAACACTCCAAAGTAAAATAATAATCAGAACTAAGTTGGTATATATATATATATATATATATATATATATATATATATATATATATGTATATATATATATATATATATATATATATATATATATATATATATATATATATATATATGCTTTGCGTATGATTGTGTGTGGACACCGTCGTCCACACAAGGCCCAACAGACCTTCACAGCCCACTGTCACAATTTAGTGGCAAATGGTAGAAGCCTGAGTCAAACTCTGCCGCACACTCACTTCCTATACCGGGGCCAGTTAATCATAGTCATCGTCATCATCGTAATCATTATCATCTGTTATCAAAACGGAAACTCCTTCTGACGGGCTGGGTCATTATGTCATAAATATCAATAAAATCGTTCTGAACAAGCAAATCATAATCATAATTGTAATACAGGTCAGCAACAATTGGTCAACAATAAAAAAAAAAAAAGATAACTTCCCAAACGAGGAATTACGGCCTGCAAATAAAAAAACAAACATCGAACACTCCTAGCTAACTAGACTATCGCACTATAATCAAAGATAAATAATAAACTATTTTTATCTTTCAGAATCAGTCCTAGCAAATATAAACACAATTGTACTTACTTTTATTAGAAATAAACATTTCCAAGCTGGTAAAATAATATAAGATAAATCCAGCATTACAGACACACTGCGTCTGTCTGCAGTCAAATCAAGAAAAGCATTCGCTCAAGACATTCGCCACTGCCCTAACCTATCTATATAAAATAAAAGTAAACCAACAGCCTCAATTATACCAACGGTCTATCCCAGAACAAACAATGATTACATTAACTACCTCTCTCTCTCTCTCTCTCTCTCTCTCTCTCTCTCTCTCTCTCTGTCTCTCTCTGTCTCTCTCTCTCTCTCTCTCTCTCTCTCTCTCTCTCTCTCTCTCTCTCTCTCAGGATTTGGCAAAACCTAATGCGAAAATAAAAAAAAAAATTATCCTCCACATCGACAGCAAATTTACTTTAGAGATACACAATATGTCTGTGTTTACTTCAATTGCACAAACAATTGGCTTAATGAGAAAGTCTTGTAAGAGTTTTGATGATCAATCTATTTTGAAAGAGTGTTTTAATTCTTTCATTCTACCTTGTTCCGAATAGTGTTCTGTCTGGTTTTCAGCTGCTGATTCTCATCTTAATTTGTGGGTCAGGAACTTCAGTTCTATTAAATTTCTTATTCCTAATCTAGGTATTAATCTCTGTCACCGTCGTTCAATTAGTTCGTAAGACATGTTGCAAAAGATTTTTCATAATTCTGATCATCCTCTACTTTTAACTCTTCCAAGACAGTTCCATCCAGTTTGTAATACAAGGCATGCAGTTAATCTTAATAGTCAGGCCTTCTCCACTCTGAGGCTTAATACTACACAGTATTCTAGAAGTTTTATTCCAGCAGTGACCAAGTTTTGGATTCTCTTGCTAATATGGTAGTTGAATCGGTAGTGTATATATGAAATATCTGTTTTGATGCTGTTACTTTTTTAATTTTCTTTTTAATAGTCCATTATTCCTCATATCATTTATTTATTTCCTTATTTCCTATTCTTGATTTCTTTCCTTACTGCGCTATTTTTACCTGTTAGAGCCCTTGGGATTATAGCATCTTGCTTTTCCAACTAAGGTTGTAGCTTAGCTAGTAATAATAACTTACGCTCCAGCCTAAAACGAGTAATATAATGCTGGTAATATTTATGAGGAAAACTATTTCTCAGAAGAATACATATATAAGCACAGTTTTGATCATTCAAGGTTAATTTATTCAATACTTAACATGTAAGAGTTAATATTCTCATATCATTTCTAGATTTGTTCTAAATCTCCGTAGGATTTTGAACACCCTTTGAGACCAGTCTTATGTCTTGGGGAAATACTGTCTATCGTACTTATATTCATCAACAACCTCTAGTAGAGGCTCATTCCTAACCCTTACTTGTTTTCCTACTGCATTATCTTTGAAAATTATTTCAGCTTTACTGAAATTCATTATCAGTCCTTCATTTCTGCTTACTCTATTCAAATTTCTTGCAATTCTTCCCTTGATTTACTAAATGGAACGATGTCATCTGCAAATCCTAATTTGTTCAGGTATTCCCCACTAGTGGTAATTCTTATATTTTCCAAATCTAAATTTTTATAGTTTTAACAATAAAAATACAATGTTTAGGTGGAATAAAGCTGGTGAGTTATTCTTGTATTCCGAT
>NC_090727.1:195277133-195278435 GCF_036898095.1 Palaemon carinicauda
GACAGACTACGTCGTGCCTTGAAGAGTTTCCTTGGCAAAAGAGAACGACAAGCACCCGTGTCTACCAAAAATCGCACGCCCGTTCCTGTATCCTGTAAAAAGAAAAGATTAGAAACATGGGAGGCCACCGCCACAAGCGATGGCCTACTTACACGTTTTTTGGCCACTGACAATCCTTGGCACATTTCTTCGCGGTTGCCCCGAATCTGAAGTGGTAGTAGAAAAACTGCGGCGGATGGGAGGTAGTGAGTGGCTGTAGAAGTCGTTCGTTGGGGCGCGAGCGATTGGTGGGTGGTGGGCGGCTTTGTCGCCGCTTCGGCACGTCACGGGGTAGGCGTGTATGTCCTACGGCATTCATGTCAGCTTCGGTTGACGTTGAATAGGCATCCTCGTCGTCAGGGGTGGAGGCGTTGATGGAGGTCTTGAAGCGGCTGTCCATAAGGGCGTCGGCTTTGGTCATCAAGTCCTTTATGGGTAAACTATCGACATCGGGTATGGCAGCGCGTACAGGTTCGGGTAAACGGCGTATCCAAAGGGCACGGAGTAGGTTCACCTCACGAGGAGAGCCGTCTGCGGCAGGTTGAAGGCGAGCGATACTGGTCATTTCCCTGAGGGCAAGCGAAGCCCTTTGGTCCCCCAACGGTTGTTGCGAGAGCTGAAAAAGCTTTGCTATACGGGCGGCTGGCGACGGCGAGTGCTGCTGCAGAAGGTATGTTTTGAGGGCGTCATACGCTATTGGGGTGTCTCCTTGTTCACAAAGCCAGTCGGATATTTCTGGAAGGTGTCCTCGGGTATCGCCGCGAGAACATAATCCGCTTTGGTGGTTGAGCGAGTCACGCCCCTGATACGGAAGTGGACTTCTGCGCGTTGAAACCAAGCAAACGCCACTCCGGTGGCGAACGGTGAAAGTTTCAATGGGGCGGCCGCAGCGCCAACTGCTGTAGTAGAGTCCGTCTCCGTCATAGTACCAACGATGGAGGGGCGAGGGAGGTGGGGGTGGAAGGCAGTGGGAGCGAGTTGACTTCCGGGGTCACCAATATGATGGCACCGAGTAAGGTTGTGAACTCAAAGGCAGGTTGGAAATGACTGAGTTATATTATTGTAGAACACTCTCCTTATATACAAAACCTCAAGGCAACAGGACATAACAAGTTCACAAGACAGACAATATTACAGAGGAAAAACCAGACATGAATTTTCATGTTCGTTTTAGTGCGAGGGAAGAGCGAAGATACAAGCATAATATATACAAAAGGAAATTATGTACAATTGTGTGAAACACGGTTGGTACATAGGCCATTA
>NC_090727.1:195278935-195303935 GCF_036898095.1 Palaemon carinicauda
CTTGTTCATCATGAGAAACGGACTAGTGCATAGCCATCGCCTTTCCGGGGAACGGGAAGCGGTCGATGAATTATACCGTTACTAAAGCGACTCGAGTCATCTTCCGAATAGCTTTTGTTATAGAATGAATCTCTCTCTCTCTCTCTCTCTCTCTCTCTCTCTCTCTCTCTCTCTCTCTCTCTCTCTCTCTTCCGCCGATTCTTGAAGACGTAATTCACCGTGTGCTTTTATTTTATGCATTTTTTCACGCTGAACTCTATTTTTGGTATTCAATATCTTATAAATAATTTTGGTAAACACATTATATTTGGTTTCCTAAGCACGTGGCCAGAATAACACAATTGACTTCATGAAGAGATTAATTGTTTCTTGAAATCAATTATCTAACAACTTTGCACTCTAACTATATATTTAATATGGAAAAAGATTTCTAACAACTCTAATTACATGACTGACTTCTTTTCCCGATGTTCTTAATAAAACATTGCCATTAAAGTAATATTGTTTATTATATAACCATAGCTCTATTATGGGAGGCATGATACAAACTCAATCATATCTACCGTATTATGTTATCAGCAATGAAATACACCTTTCCTTGGACTTCCATTAAAGAGAATATATTCTTTCCTCAAGGTAGTCGCCTCAAGTAGGATTTACGAGCGACAGGTGGTTCCACAAGAACCCCAATACGTAGGTAGCGGATGACAAACAAGCATCAGCCAGGCTTGACCAGGGCACCAGCCACCCGTTAAGATACTACCTCTAGAGAGTTATTAGGTCCTTAGACTTGCCAGATAGTGATATATTGGACCCATCTTTATGGTTACGGTTTTTATTTCCTTTGCTGACACATACATCGCATGGTCCGACCTATTATTTCTACATTCTCCTCTGTCCTCAAACTCCCGACAAGACTGAAATTACGAAAAAAATATGAAAAAAATTTAAATTTTTTAAATATTCTCCGCTCTATGTAATTGTCCAGTGGCTACTTTCCTCTTGGTAAGGATAAAAGAGACTTTTTAGATATGAAAAGCAGCTATCCTAGGAAAAGGAACCTACAAAATCAAACCATTGTTTTTTAGTCTTGAGTATTGTCATTGCCTCTGTGCCATGGTCTTGCAGTGTGTTGGGTAGAGTTCTCTTGCTTGAGCGTGCACTCGGGCACACCATTCTATCTTATCTCTCTTCCTCTGGAGTTTTTAAGGTTTAATAGTCTATCCATGAATTATCTATTTTAATCTTGTTACTGTTCTTAAAATATAAATGCTATTTTAATTGTTCACCGCTTCTCTTACAGTTTATTTATTTACGGTTTCCTTTCTTCACTGGGTTATTTTTTCCCGTTGGAGCCCTTTGGCATTAAGCATTCTCCTTTTCCAACTAGGGTTGTAACTTAACTAGTAATAATAAACACAATAATAACAATGTGTCACCTGGCGTATACCTGAGTTTTAACACTAATATCTATTGGTTTGATAATAAATACGATAAAGAGCCTATTTCTGAAGAAATAATCACACCCCTTACGTATATGAGACCAGACATTAAATCCTCACGTATGCCATGTTATACTTTTAAATTCTAAATGACAACACTATAGAGTCCTTTCAATGACGTCACTGGGAATCGCCGGCGGCCATGCTGGAGGACATACAAAGCGAAAACATGGCGTCTGCTACAGCGAATATGGACAATGAGAGCGACAATGTCAAACAATTGTCGGGTGATGATAAGCGTTTTTACAAGCTGAAACTCGATCTAATTGATGGCCTAGATCCATACCAGATGCAGAATTCATTCAACTTATGGCACATGCAATTCAGATGCTTTTTAAACTTACAAAGGCAGAACATGAGTGGGCATACATTTCCATTGAATAATCTGCTTCCAGAATTTGTAGTTTTTCCCTTTAATGCTTTTAAGTCCAAAATTAGATAAACACTGGGCCAATGAAGAGAGTGTTTATAATTATAAAGCTAATATTGATCATTTAGCCTAATCTTGTGTATGATAATTTTTTATTGTCAAAATGTATGTAAAAGTTTTGCATTATAATGTCAAATCTTTATCAGTTCATGCCTAACCATTGTGTTTGCGTATGGTTACAAATGCTATAATTTCTTATATACATATAAACATATGATGGACAAACTCTATTGTAATGCTCTTGGATGATCGTTTTGCCTTCTTGCAATTAAATGCGCCAGTTTAATTATTTTTTCGATGTTTCATATATAAGCTGAAGACCCCTTTGGGTTAAACCAGCTTTCAGATATTATTATTATTATTATTTATAATCAATGTTTATTCATCACATAGGCCTGTATGTCTGCACAATTTAATACACAAATTAAAATAAATATAAATATACACTTAATTATATATAGGCATGAGCACCTTGACGAAATAGAGACCTAGGTAAGTAGCCTTTGTTAATATAGCCAATATGGGCGCTTTTAATTTTTGTTTTGAAAATATGAGATGCCCCTTTTGATGTTTAAAAATTGAGATGCCCCCTCCCCCTCACACACTACACACTGAACTGACGATGATACTTGTGAAGTCACCCATGCGATCGGATATAGCATGTTTACACAGGAATAATAATACTTTTAGGGCCTAGCCGAGACTGACCTGATATGAAATGATCAGAACAGATACGTGCCCAGGGTAGTGAGGATTCACGTAGATCAGCCCGTGATATTCTGGTCAACGACAAGTCACGTCTGCGCTTAGATAATTCTTTTGTATCTTTGTCCTGATTCTGAATAACTGCCGGTATGCGGTAGAAACTCTTGTCATCTCTTTGTCCTCGATTCCCACAACCAACAATAGCGCAAAAACTGGGAATTGTGTAAATGTGAATGTGATGAGATGGCTAACTATTCAAGAGTTCAACCACAGCTATTCACTGAACGTGTCTTTGTATGTCCTCCAAGATGGCGGACCGGAAGTTTGATGACGTATAATGAAAGGACTCTATACAATTTGCAATGATTGGCTCATTGAGGGTCAATAAAAGTTCCTCCAGAAATGCACAACGTTATTTTGAATTACAATTGCATTTGTTGGAGCCTGTTCTGTTTGCAATTCATAAGCATAAATAATGAAGCCGATAACTGAAATTTTAAATGAATTGAATCGCTAGTTTCTTAATCCTTTCCACCATGTTTGCAACAAGCAAGAACGCTTGAATCTCGCTTTATTACTCGACGCACTAACCATGAAATCTTTGCATAAATTGCGTAGTCACTGTCGAGTCTCCCTGGCAAAGATGTCCAGACAATAAGGCATGTGTTTCATTAACAGATTAATTCATTTAAATATATATGTTTGTAATTATGAAAATGAACTATGAACTATATATTTCATGGACAAATAACACAAATGAAAAATTTACAAGATTTCTTCGCAAAATAAAAATCTTATAATCCCAGATAATGAGTATAATGTGTTGGACAGGAGTAATTTACAAGAATATCTCCAACAAAACAGTATATGAGACTGGATTTAAATAAAACATACATTCTGTATTTCAAACACAGATGAAAAGGCTATTGCCTCAATTTAATGCATTTTATTAAAATCCTTCGGTTACAGAAATTCATCTTAACATTTATTGATACCAGAGCATAAAGTGAATTTATAGGCATGAAATAATAAAAGTAACAAACACAAACACATTTACACACACACACACACACACACACACACACATATATATATATATATATATATATATATATATATATATATATATATATATATCATACACACACACACACACATATATATATATATATATATATATATATATATATATATATATATATATATATATATATATATATATATATATGTATATATATATATATATATATATATATATATATATATATATATATATATATATATATATATATATATATATTTATATATATATATATACATATATATATATATATGTATATATATGCATATATATATGTATATATATATATGTGTGTGTGTGTTTATATATACGCATATATATATATATATATATATATATATATATATATATATATATATATATATATATATATATATATATATATATATATATATATATATATATATATATATATATATATATATATATATATATATGTATATGTATATATATATGTGTATATATATATGTATATATATATATATATATATATACATATATATATATATATATATATATATATATATATATATATATATATATATATATATATATATATATATATATATATATATATATATATATATATATATATATATATATATATATATACTTGGAGGGAGAGGTAAAGAATAGAGGGTAAGGAATGAATATAAAGTGTTTTGTATGATAAAGTTATTGTACCAATCGTAATTTATGGATCTGGGTTAGGGGTGATGAAAATGGTGGAGAGACAGAAATTGAATTAGTTCGAGATGAAGTGCCTGAGGAGTGTGGCTGGTGTATCTCGATTAGATAGGGTTAGGAATGAAGTAGTGAGGGTGAGAACGGGTGTGAGAAATTAATTAGCAGCTAGAGCGGATATGAATGTGTTAAGGTAGTTTGGCCATATAGAGAAAATGAAAAATGGCTGTTTGCTAAAGAGGGTGATGAATGCAAAAGTTGATGGGAGAAGAGCAAGAGGGAGGCCAAAAGAACTGTGCTAAAAAAAATTTATGAATGGCGAGCAATTGTGATGCAGTTCATATAGGCCTTACCACTTCCTCCCGTCACTTTGGTGATCGCTGAGGATAGTGGCAGTAGCTGATTCAGCATAAGAATTTTCCCTTGTGGTGGAAGACAGGGGAGGGTGGGCTACGGCACACTGGCAGTACCAATCAAACTCAGCTGATCCCTCGTCACACCAGAGGGAACAAAGGAGAAAAATATCTTTTTGTTCTCTTTTTTTCTTATATCGGCTACACACAATTTGGGAAAGGTGCCATAGTAGATATATGGATATATACAGCAACACAGAAGAATAAGATCAATGTCAAAAGTAGACTCATAAGAGGAACTGCACATGTAAATCAGTTTAGAAAGAAAGGAATAGAAGCAATACATGGGTGATTCAAGTACATGAAGAGGAGGGAGGAAAAATGAGGCGGGAAGAGGACACAAAGCTTGGAGCCACCAAGTAGAAAGGCGAAAGAAGACCTAAGACGAGATTTGTGGATTCACTAAGAAAAGATATGAGGGCAGTTGGTGTAACCGGAGGATTCAGTGAATAGAACTTTATGGAGGCAGAAGATCCACTGTGGCGATCCCTTAAGGGGAAAAACAGAGATGAAAAGTACGTATATATATATATATATATATATATATATATATATATATATATATATATATGATAAATTTTTGCACATTTAAACGTGTTTTTCATATTTCAAATAAGCCATATATATTAATACATTAAAGTCTGGATTCTCTTAACGACCTCGGGATCAGAGCCCCAGGCGAAATCACCCAAAGACTATAGTATCAGACCGGCAGGGATTTGAACCCTGGTCCAGGATACAGGCTCTGATCCCGAGGTCGTTAAGAGAATCCAGACTTTAATGCATTAATATATATGGCTTATTTGGATATATATATATATATATATATATATATATATATATATATATATATATATATATATATATATATATATATATATATATGATTCCATGTACAAGATAGAAATAATATTTTTGAAATATCGAGGAAAAGCATGAAACATTAGATACAGATTACCATTGAAACCTTAGTAAGATAGTATTATGAACCTAAACACTCTATTGATAAATACGTTTTAATGATACAGTAAAATATAGAATAAATGCTGTTTTCATTCAGTCAAAACTTCAGCATCAATGGAAACCCTTTGAAGAGGAGGAATAGATGAAACTTATGTTAAGAACATTTGAAGATGTCTATACAGGAAGTACAACAATCCTAAAGCAATATAAAGATAGTGGGAAAACTCCAATTAATAAAGTAGTGAGATAGAGAGATCCCATTTCTCCTAAATTATTCACAAAAGGCCTAAAAGAAACGTTTAAGAATTTAGATTAGGGAAATGCATGAATTAACAATAATAAGGACAACCTTACCAACTAAGAATTGCAGATGACATAATTATGTTTACTGAATCATGGAAGGAACTGAAAAAGTTGATGGAAGATTTGAATAGAGAAAACAGAAAGGATTATGAGTAATGCTAAGACAATGTTCAAAGGAAAAAAAAAGGTTATGGATGAAAAATATACGTGCTCAAGACAGATAGTAACTGTTTCACCAGGATATAAGGCCGAAAGTAATAGTAAGATAAGCATGGCATGAACTGCTTTTGGTAAACAAACTCAGATTATGAAAAGTAAAATGCCACTATCTCTAAAGAGATGAATTTAATGAGATTTTACCAGTATTAACTAATACAGCAGAAACTTGGAACCTTACTAAAGACTTACACCATAAGCTCGATACAAATCAAAGAGCTATAGAAAGAATAATGATGGGAATACCACTAAGAGACAGAAAAAGAGCAACATGGATACAAGAGTAAACCAAAGCACAGGATATTCTAACAACATGAAAGAAAAAGAAATGGACATGGCCAAGATATAAAAAGAATAAAAGAATAACAACTAACAGGATTGTTGTGGCATACGTGGAAACATCCTTGATTGGTGATTGACACACTGAGGTTCGAGTCCCGCTAAAACTAGTTAGCTCCATTTGTCGCTGCAACTTTACCATACTTGTGAGCTAAGGATGAGGGGTTTGGAGGAGTCTACAGGTCTATATGCTCAGCCATACACCATTTCAGCTGCCGAGATGTCCAGGGTGTTTTTAAGAGTGGTCCTTAGTCCCAGAAGGACCCAGGGAAGCTGAGTAAACCAGTTGGAGTCCTTGCAGCGACACATCAAAGCTGCTTTGAGGGTGCAATGAAAATGTTCAACCATTCCATTGGCAGCGGGGTTGTAGGCCATTGTCTGATGTAGGGTGATGCCCAGGAGATTAGCTAATGATGTCCACAATTGAGAGGTGAAAGTGGTACCCCTTTCAGAAGTAATATGCTCAGGGATACCAAATCTTTCAATCCATCCTGAGAGTAAGGCAGATGTACTTGAGGCGAACATTGCAGTTTCCATGGGAATGGCTTCAGGCCAATGAGTGGAGCAGTAGATGACGATAAACAGGTAACGATGTCCTTGTGATGTGGGTAGGGGGCCTACAACGTCAACGTGAATGTGTGCAAAACGACGCTGAGGTTGAGGAAATGTGCCCACTCCTGAATCCGTGTGTCGATGTATTAGTGTGCTACTGTTGTTAACACACATTGAGTATGTTTGTTGGGATGTTATATCTTCAAGTAGAGTCAATCAAGTTAACTTTAAAATGGTTTATTCTTTAAAAACAACAGTGTTAACATCTCCATCATAGGAGTATAGCTGGTTTGGTCGGATGACCATTCCATATGATGTATTGATAAGAACTGGCTAAAATATCGATATCACAGATATCGTATAGACAGTTATCTCAGCATTTAAACACAAAATGTAAACTCTACATTAGTACAGGAAGACACCTGCATCCGGTGGCGACACAACTCTTTCACACGGTTTGTATTTGTGTTTATACTTCATAAAAATGTTACATTGCTGAGATATGCAAATCGCATCCTGTTATGATCTTGTCTGACTACAGCAATTCTCACGCTAGCTTCTACTTCCACAATGACGTATTACGTCATGTGTTTTAAACATATAATATATGACTATTACATCAGCTAGGCCTGCTATCTCAATTTTTTTTTTTTTTAAATTTAACAACAGGTCAAAATATGTTTACTAGGAGTGTGACTGGATATATGTATTATTCTTTGTTAAACTTTAGCCATAAGCCAATGAGGACGAATGTTCAAATAGGCACATTAAAAAAAAAATAATAATAATGCATATGAAAAGATTTTACCAAAGCAAAGAAAAAATGCATGATAAATACAGATCACATATATGGTACATTGTTAGCAAATGATTATATGGTAAAAAAAAAAATAATGATATACATATGATTCGGTAACTTTGTTAAAGAATAATTGTTACCTTTGTCAGAAACATAGATTATTACAATATGGTAATTAATAAAAATATTTGTTACCTTGGTAAAGATTCAATTTTAGTGCACAAACATGAATTCCTGGTACGTACACGTACCACGGTTTTGTACACACACACACACACACACACACACACATATATATATATATATATATATATATATATATATATATATATATATATATATATATATATATATATATATATATATATATAGGGCTTATATATTTTATTAGATGCCCATTTTTTTTCATTTATTTTAACATTCCGGCTTACATATTTTTTTAGATACCAAAAAAAAATGATTTATTTTTTAAATGTTTTTTAAAATGTTTTTTAAAAATGCAAATGTTCTATAGTCTCTTCAATTACATATTACTAGCGTAGTAACTGCTTTTCGTACACAACATTATTCCAAGACAATTTTACTCCTTTTAGCGAATGAAGGGGCCACTTTCAAACGGCTTTAAATTGAATTAAATAAGGAGTTTTGTCTGGACATGGCAAAACGTTCTGTTTGAGCTGCAAACTGTTCCTTAACCTACGCCAAACAAAGATGTTAACGGCGATAAATTTCATCACCGTCACAACTGTTCCTGCTAGTAGTATGGGGTGAAGAAATTCTTTATAAGTCGGTGACGGGTGGTCCATCTTGGTCAATTTCATCAACCGCTTGGCTACCTGTTTGTTGTATGGGAGAGGTAATGATGGAACCGTAGTTGACCACGTGAAGTTCGCGAAGTAGGCTCGTTCTCTGATGATGGTTTTTATCCCTTTCACCATGGAATTAGGGGATGTCCCGATACAACCATCTGCTGCAACGAAGATTTGGGAATAGGATGTGGATCCGTCCGGGCATGATACATTGAAGCCAGCCTTCTCGTATCGTATCCACGAGCCGTTGTTCAGTCTGCAATTGAACTCATTATTGTCAAAGGGATAAAGCTTATCCAGACAATTTTCACTTGTATGGGAGAGAGCACCGTCTAGCACTATACCTAACTCGCATGAATCCATTAAGTTTTTATGGAATTCAAATGAGTCAGCTGTACATATTTTTCTATCCATTGCGTCTGAACAGTGAGTTAATTGATTTAAGTCTTTAATGACCGTATATGTTTCCTTGTCTGGGGAAATCAATACGCGTCCTGTCAAACTGGATATTACTGGATTTGAGTGATTCGTCACGAAAGTCGGTAATGGTGATATTCTGTAAGATTGCCAGGCATCAGAAGAATCAAAGGGAATTGTAATCATAATCCTGTTATTTTCAATGCTTACTGTAATTAGGCTGTAATAAAATTCTAACCTACGTGCGTCTAACAAAGGAATATAGCCTAGTTTCTCCCGTCCGTTCTCCACAATTAACTTTAAGTATTTTATAGGCAACAAATGGGGTGACAGTACACCTTTAGTCGCTAACGTGATAGCTTCTACATAATCTTTTGATTTCTCAATGAAATGTGCAATTCTGTTATGTATGTGATCTATTTTTGAATCATAATACGTTAACGTTGCCAACAAACCCTGTACTTCCATAATCTGATTGATATTACTTGAATGTTCATTTACTAAATCCTTAATTTGATTGATTGAAGCTAACTGATTCCTTAGTTCTGACATAATCAATTCATCTTCATGAGTCAAGAACTCAATTTTCTTATTCTTATTACTAATCTTAAGACGATTGGAAATTCCTAAACCTAAACTTGCAATAGACCCAAAGATGTTTAGTGCAGCAAAAATAAACGGGTTACGTCTCTCTTTATTTTCGTGTCCTACAGTCCACATCAAAAGGTCACGAGCCAAAGATTCTGTCTCGTAAGTCTTATTTTGCAAGTCATCAGATAGCATCTCTGCAACTTTTAGTGTCGATCCAAGCGAACTCTCTGTAGTCAAATGAAAATGTCTTCTATGCAACTCATCTAATGAGACAGCAAACCTCAAAATGGCACTTTATAAGCTAGTGACGTCATTCTCTGGGAGAAAAATTGCTTGCATTCGCACTTCTACTACTACGTTACTTGATGTAATAAAAACTTCTTGTCTTTCAACTATAGTGCCATATTTAAAATCTATACTTTTAGTTTTAGAGCTCATCCCACACGAGAAAAATGTCTGAGCGAACAATATCACTCCCAACAACAAAAAATTCATCTTGGAACCTGTAACGAGAAAAACATATGTAATTACCCCTGTACTAAGAAGAAAACTTTTAACATACAAATAAAAATCTTTCCCTCCTTTCTTTCCCTCTTATTTTAATTTCTTATGTGAGCCAATGGTACGATTCTCTCATCAGTGGGTTGGGATACGTTTTGAACTCTAAACTTATTGGCCGTTAATGTTTCCAAAATGTTAAATGGGCCTTCAAACTAGGTGTTAGTTTATAATTGAATCCTTTACGTACATTTACCTGTATGTATACATTATCACCCACGGTATATGTTTTAGTTGGCTTCGCTATTTTATCATGATTCCTTTTCATTATGATTTGTGAATCTTCTAAATTCTTTCGAAGGATATCAAAACGACTTTTGCTTGCATTTATACATTCTTTTAAAGGATTTGATAGATTAGTTGTAGACGTTAATACATGGAAAGGCGTTCTAACTGGGGTACCATAAAATGCTTCGTGCGGTGACATTTTAATTGATATATGATATGAATGATTCAGAGTACTCAGTACCGCAGGTATTGCAATATCCCAGTTGGGGTCTGATCACCCTAGTGTTACTCTTAATATATTTAAAACCTTCCTATTTGCTCTTTCCACTAGCCCATTCGACTCTGGGTGATATATCATGGTATTTATTTTCTTTATGCTAAGGAATTCACACAATGAGGTAAGAAAGTGATTATTAAATTCTCCACCCGAGTCTGAGATTATCATGTGTGGAATACCATGTTTACAAATGTAACACTCGTAAAACTTCCTAGCGCATTCAATCGCAGTTTTAGTTTTAAGCGCAATTAGTTCTGTATATCGAATTAAAGCATCTACAATTACTAAGAGGTGCTTATTTCCTCTGTCTGACTCGTAAAATCCTGTTAACAAATCTAAATGTATTCTTTCAAAGGGTTGATTGGGCACGGGATAAGCCCCTAGGCTGACAGGTGTTTTCGTATGCCCTTTGTTTTCCTGACATGTGCGACAATTAGCTATGTGTTTTTTTATATCTGTAAGCATCGTATGCTAATAAAACAATGATTTGGCTTTCTGTGACATTAATGAGAACCCCGGGTGTCCATGTAATGGATTTGCATGCAACCAATTCAGGACTGTGGAAATAAGTGAGATTGGTACTACTACCTGGTCGTTAGTTACATGTGGTGTATTGCAGGTTTTCCTTGTCACAGTCCTACACAGAATATTATCTTTGATTATATAATTCTGCTGCTTATACTTTATATATTCCTTTTCCTTATGATTGCCTTTCAAAGCATTTATAATTGTTTCTATTTTCTGATCTTTTCTTTGCTCAGTCTGTAACAATTCAGCGCTCCAGCCTAAATCTTCTTGTTCAGATATTGTTTTAACAATATGAATGGATGTTGTTATATCTATTAATTCAGCTAAAGGCTCCTTACAAGATGACGCGGGGTTGCGTGATAATGCATCAGCATTGATATTTGCTTTCCCAGGTAAATACCCGATTCTCGCGCCAAAGTCTTGAATGATCAAATGCCACCGAGTTCGTTTGGGGCTGTGGTTGAAGCCTTTAAAGAATTCGGTTAGTGGTTTATGATCAGTAAGAACCTTAACGGGATAACCGTATATTATGAACTTGAAATGCACTAGTTAATTAACAAAGGCTAGCCCTTCCTTGTCTATTACTGCATACTTACTTTTGGAAGTTCTCAGTTTTCGAGAATAAAAAGCTATTGGGAAAAATTGTTTATCATATTGCTGAAGCAATACCCCTCCTACTCCTAAGTCTGAGGCGTCTGTTGCAATGAAGAATTCCTTACCGAAGTCAGGAAATTTTAAGATAGGAGAACTACACAGTTCATCTTTCAAGGTATTAAACGCCTGTTGATGCTGCTCAGACCATATGAAATCTACGCCCTTCTTCGTAAGATCAGTTAAGGGAGCGGCTATTATTGAATAGTTGCGTATAAAACGCCTGTAATATCCACTACAACCCAGAAATTGCTGTATTCCCTTGACATTAGTAGGTATCGGAAAGTTACAGATAGCCGACACCTTATCATGGACTACTTTAAGACCTTGGCTTGACACCATGAAACCCAAATATATTAATTCTGTTTTGAAAAATTCACACTTACTAATCTTTACCCTTAAGTTATGTTGTCTTAGTCTCTGTACTACTAGTTCTAATTTACGTAGATGTTCTTCTAAGGTGTTGGAAAAGATTACAAGGTCGTCCATATAGGCATGCAATATATCCCCTAGCAAGTCTCCAAACACTATGTTAATCATTCTAGTAAATGTTATGGTAGCACAACTTAAACCAAAAGGCATCCGTAAAAATTCATAATGTCCCCTGGCTGTGCTGAAGGCTGTGTATGGGATACTATCTTCTTCTAATGATATCTGGTGAAAACCTTCAAGTAAGTCCAAACTGGTAAAATATTTATTCTGACCTAACAAAGACAAAATATCGTCAGTACATGGCACTGGGAATCGATCAGGGATCGTCTCCTCGTTTAGACGACGGAAGTCTACGCAGATACGCCATGTTCGATCTTTTTTCGGTACCACTATTAATGGAAAATTATAAGGGCTGTTCGATTTCCTAATGACTCCTTCTTCTAGCATTTTACCTACTTCATCATTTATTTCATTCTGGAATTTCATAGGGAGTCTGTACGAGGGTACATAGATAATTTTCTGCTTGTCCTTTAACCTTATTTGATGCTCGATCACATCTGTTTTTCCTAAGGATCCATCCGTATTGGAAAAAAACATCATGATATTTAGTTAAAAGTCCAAAAATTTTCTGCTGAATTTCTTCGTCTTGAATGTCTTTATTGATTTTATTTTTAATAGATTGCAAAAGGGATTCATCCGCAACTGATTGAGCGTGATTGATTCCAGCAACGGTAAGAATACAATGTTTATAAACTTCAACATCCAAGATATGTTGATTTTTGTGAATTACTAAAGTGGTATTTGAATGATTACAGACTTCAATATTACATTGTTGATGTGAGCCTACTGTATAAATAGCTTGTGTGACAGACAATCCGTTAGTTTTCAAAGTGTCGGAAAGGATTAATATTTCAGATCCCGGTAATGTTTTCTTTACTTGCACTATTAAATTTGAAGGTACGTTTGGCTCGATAGATTGCGTGCAAGATGATATTACGGGTGAACGAGAATTCTGTTGGGTCGTGTATATTATTTCTTTATTGGTGAGACAAGTTATTGGTTCTTCAAGGTACGTTACGGTTACATTTGTCGTCTCCTTTTTATCCAAAACTGATTTTAAGGTATTAGAAGACTTATAGAATTTTCCTTTGATATACACGCCGTGCTTGGCAGGGGCTAAGATAATGTTTTGATTGCCCATAGATGTGTATCCTATAATTACAGCTGGATACATATCAATGTTTTGTACAACAACAAATGTATCGACAAACGTGCGCTTACCGACCTTGAACTGAACATGAGTTATACCTATTACATTTAATTCATTATTTCCTATACCCGAGAGTCTCACTCCGGATTTTTCTATCGGAAAGTTCGAAAACAACAAATGATGTGTCCTCAAATCCATGATATTACGTGGACTACCAGAGTAAAAAAATAACGTAAAGGATTTGTGTTCTAAATTTACAGCATATAATGTTGGTCGTAACTCATTTTGGCTTATTATTGTATGAATTTGTTGCAAATCTACGGGAGCATGCACTGATTTACTTAATTCGGCCGTGTGTTTCATAGGAAAATCTATTGCCTCACAATGATCTGATAAAACATTAAATTGATTATCCAATACTACTGATGTTGACATGAATGACCTTGACCCAACATCACTCTCTTCCCCACTGGAGTTAATTATGTGGTATTTGCTTTGCTCTGCACATTCTGAAAATTAATCTGACCTTGCGAGTTCTGGTTATTCGCAAAACTATTTGTTTGTTTCTGATTTTGAACTACATTGACGTTTGGCTGTTTCTTCTTGTTGAACTGAGGATTTTTCTTTTTATTTCCATATGGAACTGACTGTGGAATTGACTGTGTATTTCTAGGATTCTGTTGTGTCTTACACGAGTAGCACTGACTATATAAATGAGCGAACTATTATGTATCGAACATAATTTCGTTCTGCAGTCCGCGATCAAGTGACCTTGACGTTTGCAATTATAACACGTCATTCCCGCAACTTGACTATTATTAACTACATTTACTTGTTGTGGCTTTGTTTCATTCTTTGCAAAAACTTGAGTTAACACGGGATCAAGGTCAGGACACTTAGACATGT
Source organism: Palaemon carinicauda (assembly GCF_036898095.1). Taxonomy (NCBI): domain Eukaryota; kingdom Metazoa; phylum Arthropoda; class Malacostraca; order Decapoda; family Palaemonidae; genus Palaemon; species Palaemon carinicauda. The sequence goes on from NC_090727.1 coordinate 195,293,530, forward strand.
GTTTCTTTATCTGTTTATATACATCCAATTCCATACTTGCAGGCATTAACTTTTTATCAAAACACCGCACTAAAGCTTCAGGCAAAATAAGTGTCATGCAAGTTAAATACATTAATCGTAAAAAATCTTTCAAGGAGATGTTATCTCTAGTAACCCAAGTGGAATTACCTAAAATATCCTGATATTCATTAAGCCTATGAGAGCTGCTCTCTCAATAACATTAAGCCGAGTCATAGTGGCTTGATTAAGTGTATTTCTTAACGTTAATACTACATCCAAGGCTTCTTCACCCCCATAGACCGCGCGTAACCTAACTTTGAAATCACCCTAGGTAACTGCTTCTTGAAATGACACACCTTTTAAAAACGCACTCGCATCCCCCTTAGAACAACCTATGAAACTTTTTAGCTTCTTGTAATTGTACAAAAGGGTCTACGATTTGTTTGGCATTTAAATGGGCATCGACGGATGAAATCCATGACTCCACATTTTGAGGCAAGAACCCATTAACCCGACCCTGAAAAGGAAGGATTGCTGACCTGGCATTTACAAGCGTCACAATCGGGAGAGGGTTTATCTGTCCTGCGTTACTAGGTCCAGGGGTGGGGCTCACAAGGGGCGTCATGATTACAATATTTCTTTTTCTATCTCTTCGACCCCTTGCAATTCTATCAAAATATCTATATGAATACAGATGTCCACTGCGTAAACGCATAAGTACTCAATGATAAAGATTATAACAAAATTCCCCAAAACAATGCTACTAATACTAAGATATTTCCCGAGAATTTCTGAAAGAAAACGGAACACAAAGATATTTCCCGAGAATTTCTGAAAGAAAACAGAACACAAAGATATTTCCCGAGAATTTCTGAAAGAAAACGGAATTAACACAAAGAGAGAAAAAAATTCTAGATGAGAATTCGGAGTTGAACACAGTTTCCTTTAATGAAAGGAAAATAGAAGATTAGCAAACCACTCACCCCAGTAATAATGGACTAACGGATCGTGATAACTACACTTCACTGCTCAATACTGAAATGAATAAGAAAATTGTACTTAGCCTCGGTTTATATGGCGAAGTGTGTTGTCGTCATTTCCTCTCTCTCTCTTGATGTTTGGGTGAATGTTTTCGGTCCGATTTCCTCTCTCTCTCTCTTGATGTTTGGGAGAATGTTTTCGGTCCGATTTCCGTTGAATGTAGTGCTTCCTGGATATGTTTTGTAAGCGTTGAACGTCAGTCCTTTGGTTTTCTAGGATGTTGATTGAAGATCCAGTTCATCAGTTTGTATGTATAACATTCATTAAATGTTTCCTTCTTCGATGGACTATGATACTTAGTAAAAATTTTAGATTCATCACTGTTGATTTCTTGAAGATCTTTCTTTGGTTTTTAGAGTTTTATTCGTTGATTCTTGAAGATCTTTTTCTGATTCTTAGAGTTTTATTCGTTGATTCTTGAAGATCTTTCTCTGATTCTTAGAATTTTACCACTGCCACCATTTATTAGTGTGCTACTGTTGTTAACACACATTGAGATGTTATATCTTCAAGTAGAGTCAATCAAGTTAACTTTAAAATGGTTTATTCTTTAAAAACAACAGTGTTAACATCTCCATCACAGGAGTATAGCTAGTTTGGTCGGATGACCATTCCATATGATGTATTGATAAGAACTGGCTAAAATATCGATATCACAGATATCGTATAGACAGTTATCTCGGCATTCAAACACAGAATGTAAACTCTACATTAGTACAGGAAGACACCTGCATCCGGTGGCGACACAACTCTTTCACACGGTTTGTATTTGTGTTTATGCTTCATAAAAATGTTACATTGCTGAGATATGCAAATCGCATCCTGTTATGATCTTGTCTGACTACAGCAATTCTCACGCTAGCTTCTACTTCCACAATGACGTATTACGTCATGTGTTTTAAACATGAAATATATGACTATTACAGATGTACTTTGGAAATTTGGCAAGAAGTACAGGCGCGGACCCAATTCTTAGCATCCTTAGAAATGCCGTGCCAAATTAATTTCGTCTTCAGCAGCTGTGTGGTAGAACGGCACGAGGGATGTGAAAAGACGTCAATGAAATCAAACACCTGCTGGCGCATGGGAGCAGGAATCCAAGGTCGTGGTCTACCAGTACCGGCATCACAGAGGAGGGTGGTGTTGGAGTCTTCGAGGGGGAAGTCTTCCCAACAGAGGGACGTGCTTGATACTCTGGATCCTGTCGTTGGGCTTCAGCCACGGCATTGTAATCCAATCCCAGTTGAACGGCAGCCAACGTGTTTCTTGACAGGGCATCGACAATGGGATTCATTTTCCCAGGGACGTATTGAAGGGTGCAATTGTATTCAGCCACGGCGGAGAGATGTCAGCGTTGACGGGCGGACCAGGCGTCAGACTGTCGAGTGAAGGCATGCACCAGAGGCATGTGGTCTGTGCGAATAACGAAGGGCGTACCGTCTAAGAAATGGCGAAAGTGACTGACAGCCAAGTGCACCACCAGCAATTCGCGATCAAAGGTAGAATAACCCGATTCTGCCTTGGGCAGTTTTCTGCTGAAGAAGGCCAATGGGCGGGGCAAGCCGTTGACCACCTGTTCGAGTACTGCATCAATAGTGACGTTGCTGGCATCGATGGAGAGAAGGAGAGGGGCATATGGGATAGGAAAAGTCGGAGCCGCAGCAGTTGATAGAGCCTTCTTCGCATTGTAAAAGGCTGCTTCTTGAAGGGGACCCCACTTCAGGTCCTTTGGCGTACCCTTGAGGGAGGCGTAGATGGGAGCAAGAGTGGCTGTCAGAAAACGGTGATAATAGTTGATCATGCCCAAGAATTCCTGCAGAGCTTTGACGGTCGAGGGCGCAGAGAAGTCCGGAACGGCTGCTACCTTCTCAGGGGGGATGGACTTCTTCAGGAGTGATGCGGTGCCCTAAAAATGACACCTCGTTGGCACCAAAGGTACACTTTTCTTACCGGACTACAAGGCCTATTTGTTGCAGGCGGGTGAGCACGGTGCGCAGGTGACGGAGGTGTTCCTCTTTTGAGGAGGAGAACACAAGTATGTCGTCCACATAACATACACAGAAAGGGAGGTCCACTAAGTTGCCATCAATGAGACGTTGAAACGTGACTCCGGCATTATGAAGGCCAAAACAGGAATAATTGAAGGGGTATGTACCAAACGGAGTGGTGATGGCAGTCTTGGGGATGTCGTCTGGGTTCATAAGCACCTGATAATACCCCTTTAGGAGGTCAAGCATAGAGAAAACCTTCGCTTTGTGCAGGTAGGAGGTCACGTCGGCGATGTTTTGGAGGGGGTAGTGATCCGGTTCTGTTTGAATGTTCAGGCGCCTGTAATCCCCACACGGATGTAGGCAGCCATCTTTCTTCAGAACGATGTGTATTGTTGACGACCATTGGCCGGAGGCCTCTTCGCAAAGACCCATTTCCTCCATTTTGGCGAACGTCTGTTTGGCGGCTGCCAATCGTTACGGTGCCAGACGTCTGAATTTTGCGAAGACTGGGGATCCTGTCGTCTTGATATGGTGATAAATACCGTGCTTGGCAGGGGCCGTAGGTGTTTGGCGAAGTTCTGGACGGAAAACTTCCAGGTACGACGTGAGGAGGTGGGCGTAGGCATCATTGGGTGCGCTGATTTGGAGAGCGAGGTTGGAGGGGAAGGGTTGAAGAAGTGTCGACAAGTACGAGTCTGCATTGACCAATGGTCGGTGGGCGATATCGACCAGAAGGTGGAAATGAGAGAGGAAATCCGCACCGGTGATTGGCAATGTGACGTCAGCAACGAGAAACTTCCATTTAAATTCACCGTTTCCGAGCAATAATGTGAAGTTCTCGTAACCGTAGTTGGGTATCGCAGATCCGGTGGCAGCTACCAAGCGGAATTCGGCAGACGTAGACAGACTACGTCGTGTCCTGAAGAGTTCCCTTGGCAAAAGAGAACGACAAGCACCTGTTTCTACCAAAAATCGCATGCCCATTCCTGCATCACGTAAAAGGAAAAGATTAGAAACACGGGAGGCCACCGCCACGAGCGATGGCTTACTTACATGTTTTTTGGCCACTGACAATCCTTTGCACATTTCTTTGCAGTTGCCCCAAATCTGAAGGCAAAACTGCAGCGGATTGGGGGTAGTAAGGGGCTGTTGAAGTCGTTGGTGGGGGCGTTAGCAAGTGGTGGGTGGTTGGTGGCATTGTCGCCGCTTCGGCACGTCACGGGGTAGGCGTGTATATCATACGGCATTCACGTCAGCTTTGGTTGATGCTGAATAGGCGTCTTCTTCGTCAGGGGTGGAGGCATTGATGGAGGTCTTGAAGTGGCTTTCCATAAGGGCATCAGCTTTGGTCATCAAGTCCTTTATTGGTAAACTATCGACATCGGGTATGGCAGCGCGTACAGGTTTGGGTAAACGGCGTATCCAAAGGGCACGTAGTAGGTTCACCTCACGAGGAGAGCCGTCTGCGGCAGGTTGCAGGTGAGCGATACTGGTCATTTCCTTAAGGGCAAGCGAAGCCCTTTGGTCCCCCGACGTTTGTTGAGAGAGCTGAAAAAGCTTTGCTATACGGGCGGCTGGCGACGGCGAGGACTGCTGCAAAAGGTATGTTTTGAGGGCGTCATATGCTATTGGCGTGTCTCCTTGTTCACAAAGCCAGTCGGATATTTCCTGGAAGGTGTCCTTGGGTATCGCCACGAGAACATGATCTGATTTGGTGGTTGAGCGAGTCACGCCCTTGATGCGAAACTGGACTTCTGCGCGCTGAAACCAAGATAACGCCTCTCCGCTGGCGAACGATGAAAGTTTCAATGTGGCATCCGCAGCGCCAACTTCTGTAGAGTCCGCCATAGTACCAACGATGGAGGGTGCAAGGCGGGAGGAGCGAGTCGACTTCCGGGGTCACCAATGTGACGGGCCTAGAGAAGGTTGTGACTCAGAGACAGGATGAAAGCAACTGTGTGAGTTTATTAGAGAACACTCTCCTTTATAAAAGCTCAAGGCAACAAAAAATTTCATGTTCAAAATGACACTGTTACTGGTGAGAAAAACATACATGTTTATTCAGGCTCTTTTTAGTGCGAGGGAAGAGCGAAGATATAACATAATATATACACAAAATGAACTATGTACGATCTTGTGACACACGGTTGGTACACTAATGAGGGTTTTACTTTCAAAACATCAATATCTAAATATCCGCTTGTAAAATTTTTTATGGCTCTGTAAATTAAGAGACAGACATTTTCAATGTAAAAAATTTAACAGTTTTTATTTTTTTTATTGTCTCTTTAATATTGATTTGGCTAAACATCCTTCAAACATCTCTCTCTCTCTCTCTCTCTCTCTCTCTCTCTCTCTCTCTCTCTCTCTATCTATATATATATATATATATATATATATATATATATATATATATATATATATATATATATATATATATATATATATATATATATATATATATATATATATATATATATATATATATATATAAAACGGATTTCGAGCGAAGCAAAAAATCAATTTTTAGGCGAGATGGCCATGTCGTCCTGATGGAAGTTCTTAAAGCAGCTTACTAAGGGATATATGTACTACAGTGATATTCCCGGAGAATTTTACCTTTAGGTATCCAGAATTCTAACTCCTGGCGCGAATATTCTTAAATTTTCTCTCAAGGATATCGCATAATATCAGAGGACGTATTCTTGACACGCCACATAGCAATCTGCACCCCTAATAGCGTTTACGCTTCGAGGAGGAGTGGCAAAATAAAAGGGAGCCGTATCAAGGCTACCCACGTTCTCGTATTACTATTGAGAATGACAACAGCGCCATTTCCTCGATGGCGGACATTCCCTGTAGCATTGAGCATGGTGTTACAGATACAGTACCACAGGAGGGATACTGTGAAGATATTTTCTTTTTAGAAAAGATGGGTGGGCCCATTAGGACGACCTGGCCGTCTCGCCCAAAAATTGATTTTTCGCTTCGCTCAAAATCCGTTTTTTGGGCTCAAGCCATGTCGGCCTGATTATTATTATTATTATTATTATTATTATTACTATCAAAGCTACAACCCTAGTTGGAAAAGCAAGATACTATAAGCCCAGGGGCTCCAATAGGGAAAAATAGCCCAGTGAGGAAAGGAAGAAGAAAATAAATAAATGAAGAGAACAAATTAACAATAAATCATTCTTAAAAGAGTAACAAGGTCAAAACAGATATGTCATATATAAACTATTAACAACGTCAAAAACAAATATGTCATATATAAACTATAAAGACTCATGTCCACCTGGTCAACAAAAAAGCATTTGCTCCAACTTTGAACTTTTGAAGTTCTACTGATTCAACTACTCAATTAAGAAGATCATTCTACAACTTGGTAACAGCTGGAATAAAACTTCTAGAGTACTGCGTAGTATTGAGCCTCATGATGGAGAAGGCTTGGCTATTAGAATTAACTGCCTGCCTAGTATTACGAACAGGATAGAATTGTCCAGGGAGATCTTAATATAAAGGATGGTCAGAGTTATGGAAAATCTTATGCAACATGCATAATGAACTAATTGAACGACAGTGCCAGAGATTAATATCTAGATCAGGAAGCATACCAGAGCATTAGTGTATCTGTGGATTTTCATCAGTGCCTTAACCTTATAGCAATCTTTTCTATGGTCATGGGGACCAACTGAAACAAGTGACGTCACCGTTATTCGTCATCATCACTAATTATAAACAATGTTAGTGCTTCCTGCCTCCTACAGGGAAGAGTCATTCTAGACAGTAGAAAAGGGGTCTCAAGGTTAACATATATTGTATGACCAAATATAAGTATACACTGAATATACAAATAGTCTCATAGTTGTATATTTTGCTGAATTAACATCAGTGCCTCTTATATCTATTGTTTGTGAGCATACAAATATATGAGGAATACTTAATTTGGTAAGTTGAAGAACTCTGGCATGTATACATACAATTGTCTGGCGAAAGCGGACACACTACATTCTAATAGACATTTATTCCTAATAAGTGACTAAAAGAGATGGTTAGTAAAACGAATGTAGTATGACAATGGGATTATACCTGTAACGAGTACAAAGACTATATTTCTTTCTTGAAGGAAGAAATGATGAGTGCCACTCTCAGACTGAAGAAAATTTATAAAACAATTTCTCTTCATAATTCCTGTACTGGTTACTTCTATCTGCACTGTGTACTACGTACACCGGCACTAGTGCCATCTGTATAATTCCACACCTGGGATTTTGAACAGAGCTAGTGTCACCATGGTAACACTTAATCAAAAGAGGTCACACCTAAGAATGATGACCGCTTCTCCCTTTAATTGACAGTCCCAGTCAATTAGCTGTTCATCGTAGAATTAGACGGCAGGTTAAATATTCTACCCGACGTCACCACATACTGCTTCAGATCATGGACTTGCTTAGCGTAGTGTTTGTAGAACACTCTGGATGATTCTCACCCAGTACATGTGCGAGGACATGTGAGGTCCCAAACCCTTAACTGTTTAAAACAGTAATTAGGGGCAGGTTTTAATACACTACCTGCCGCCACTACGAAGTGTTTCAGTTCATGCACTTGTTTTGCATAGTGTTTGTAAAACACTCTGGATGATTTCCATCCAGTGTATGAACGAAGACGCTCAAAGTCCATATACTGAAAGAAGTTCAGTGATGAAGCAATCTTTCTCGGATCATGACCTGCGGGAGTACTGTCCGGATCCGCTCTACGAATAAAGTAGGTGAGCTTCGTCCTTAGTTGTTTCAGGGATAAATTTGACCCAGAAATTTCTCCTTTAAAGAGCTGTCCTCCTCTGAAGTCTGAAGTTCTACAAAGATAGGCCTTTAGACACTCTACAGCAGTGATTCTTAAACTGGGGGGTGCGCCCCCTAGGGGGGCGCCAGGAGCTTTCAAGGGGGGTGCAAGTAGTTAAAATAGTAACAATGAAAATAAAAATGTAGTAATTATGATGGCTTTTGTTTTACAATACTACATAAATATGGATAAATCAATTACTAGGAAGGATGTGTAATATTTTTTGATGTGGTCATGATCCATGAATGATTGTATTAAGAGTAAAAATTATGTTTATTTTTGCAGTAATTTGTATTTTTTCCAGTATTTTCTATCAGTGTAATAACTGTAATCTGTATAATGCTAAAACAGTTTGAAAAAAGATTATGATAAAATTTTGTTTCATCATAATATATTTATTTTACCCATTTTCTATGAACAATGTTTATTTTATTGAAATAATACTTTCTACTTTGGCAGAAATTTCTAGGGCGGGGAGGGGGGGCATGGGATCTATGCTTACTGCAGAAGGGGGGCGCAAGGCAAAGAAGTTCAAGAACCACTGCTCTACAGGGCATAGAGAGACATCTTCCTTCAGAGGGCAGATTCTCCAGGGACCCCACCTCTTAGTGGTTAGAATGTTTTTAGCGTGAAAGGATGGATCAGAAAAGAGGTTCAGTTCTCCCACTTCCGTGAACTGAATGTGACCCTCATCTCCGGATAGGGCCACTATTTCACTAACTCTAGCCCCAGAGGCTATAGCAAACAGAAAAATAACCTTTTTAGTTAGATCCTTAAGAGAACAATCTTCATTGTTCATGGATGAGGCATAATGTAGGACCTTGTCCAAAGACCAGGAAAAGGGCTTTGGTGGTACTGCGGGCCTAAGCCTAGCACATGCCTTCGGAATCTTATTAAAGATTTCATTCGCCAGATCCACTTGAAAGGCATATAGGAGAGACCTAGTCAAGGCTGACTTGCATGTATTTATCACATTGGCCGCCAGACCTTGGCTATGAAGGTGGACAAAGAAGGACAGACAGAAGTTCATTTAAATTTCTTTCGGTCCTTTTGCTTTCACAAAAAGTGAAACGCAACCCACTTTTTCCAGGAAGACTCATTGTCTTCTAGTTGACATAGCCTTGTATTCTTCTTAGAATTCTATATTGCCTTCTGAGATCCCAAATCTTTTTCTAACTGCTAGAGTAAGAAAATCATGAAATGAAGGGTTTGGGTTCTCTGTGATAAAACGAAAGCAGTTAATTTCTGAACCTTCGAAAATATACCTAGGATCAGAGCTAGGACCAGCCTCATCTTTAACTTCTTCATTAAGGAGGACAGATTGTTTTTGGGCTATCTGGGAGCCAAAAGAGCTACTCCCCCTTAGAAGTATCGGATCCTGTTGAGGACCTTCAGCAGGTGGTTGGATGGGATGAGCAGGTATACCTGAGTCCATCCCTTTCACTCTAGAGACATGTCGTCTATCAGCCCCACTAGAGGATCCTCGTATGGGGCTACATATCGAGGTAGTTTCTTGAAGACGCTCGTGATGAAGAGGTCGAATTGCAGTTCCGGGACTTGTTCCCATCTGGGAGGGAATAGGTCTGCGTCCATGGACCATTCCAACTCAATCGGCTTGGATCGAAATAGAGCATCCACTGTCACATTGTGGATCAGTTGTAAATGAACTGCTGGCAGGTGCCATCCCTTTAAGAAAGGGGTGGATACTCCACCTAGACTGTATGAGACGTTCGATTGTGATGTCTTATTATCGCTTCGGTGTCCCCGATCTGTCGTAGGAAGTCTGATCTGTGTGGAGGGGGCTTCCCCACTCATGATAGGACCTTTGATTTTTGTTAGAGAAGCGATTAAAGAGGGACCGATATCAATCTTTTTTATCTCTTCAAGCGTTTGATGCATGTTTTTTCCAGGCTCTTAACGCATCTTTCCGCTGTGCTCTTTGCACTAGGTCTGTCACTATTGCGAACTGGGGAAAGTTTAGTGCTTGTCCCAGTTGGCGTCTTGGAAATCTGACTGATTACCTGAGTCTCTTGACAGACCTTGCGAGCTTCTTTTATATTCCCAAGGGAAAGGAGAGTTGATGTGACTGTGGGCTTCAATGGTTTTTAAGCCATTGAAACCCTTGAGCTGGAGAAAGTCGAGACTTCTAGAAGCATATCTTGCATCCGTGATATCCTGGGAACCGAGTCATTTCTTTGAATGCACATTGGCCAGCCACTTCAGGTGCTGCGCACCCCCGCCTCTCGTCCAGGTATATTAATGCCAGAACCGTTTCTAGGCTTGACTCTGACGTGACTAAGTTTGCCAATCCTATGAAGAAACTTAGGACTGTGAGTCTGATACGTATCTTTCCTAGGATGAATGTTTCTATCTGTAACTTGAATTCTAGATAGGAGGAAGGGGGGTGGTTGACTGGAAGGTTCCGCAAGACACCTTTCAGGTCTGACAAGACTACGAACACCCCTATTTGGAACAAGGTCCAAATGTTCGGAAGGATTAACATTCTGAACTTGCAGTTTTCTAAGAACTTGT
>NC_090727.1:195308935-195318171 GCF_036898095.1 Palaemon carinicauda
GGATATTTTGACGAATAATTGAGCTTCAGATACTACGGCTAGAGAGTTATTGGGTCCATTGACTGGACTGAAATTTCTCCATTGGATCCTCTCGCCCTTGTTACGGCTCATTTTGTCTTCGGCTACACATACACCGAATACTTTTACCTATTCTTTCAATATTCTCCTCTTTCCTTACAACCTGATAACAGTGAGAATACCAAATCATTCTTCTTTGCACAAGGGGTTAGCTACTGTAATGTGATTGTTCTGTGGCTATTTTCCTCTTGTTAAGGGTACAAGAGACCTTTTAGCTATGATAAGCAGCTCTTTTAGGAGAATATCGCTCCAAAATCAAACCACTGTTCTCTTGTCCTGGGTAGTGCCATAGCTTCTGTAACATGGCCTTCCACTGTCTTACATCAGAGTTCTCATGCTTAAGGGTACACTTGGGCATGCTGTTCTATCTCATTTCTTTTCCTCTTGTCTGTTTTGGAGTGCTTTATTGTTTAAACATGAAATATCTAATTAATGTTGTTACGGTTGTGAAAAAATATTATTTTGATTATTCATTAATACACTTGTAATTTACTTATATCTTTATTTCCTTTGCTTAATGGGTCATTTTCCCATGTAGGAGCTCTTGGGCCTATAGCATCTTGCTTTCCCAGTTAGAGTTAGAGTTTGGCTTGTAATATATATATATATATATATATATATATATATATATATATATATATATATATATATATATATATATATATATATACATATATATATATATATATATATATATATATATATATATATATATATATATATATATATATATATATATATATTATACACAGAAACACACATACACACACAAATATATATATATATATATATATATATATATATATATATATATATATATATATATATATATATATATATGTATATATATATATATATATATATATATATATATATATATATATATATATATATATATATATATATATATATATATCCAGAATTCTAACTCCTGGAGTGAATATCCCTAAATAATCTCACAGGGATATCGCATAAAATCAGAGGACATATTTTTGACACGTCACATAGCTATCTTTGCCCCGAACAGTATTAACGCTTCTTGGGGGAATAGTGACAAGAATCTGAAACGAGAATGAAGAGAGAGCCACTCATAAAGCATCTCTCCTATTCCGTTTCCAGTGTGTATCTGATGAAGGCGGTAGCGCCCTCTTTATTCCTTGTAGCGATATACGAGGTGGTACAGATACTGTATTATAGGGAGGGGTCAATAAGCCCTTTTACAATAAAAGGAAGGGCGGGTCCATCAGGACGACATGGCTACCTCACCCAAAAATTGATTTTTCGCTTCGCTCAAAATCCGTTTTTTGGGCTCAGGCCATTTAGTCCTGATGGAAGTTTACCAGAGCATTACTGTATCTGTGGATTCCCAATCAGTGCCGTACTCTCAAGAAAGTATTTTCCTGGTCTGTCTAGACCTAGAGACCTATGATGTTACCATCATACATCATTTCATCTAAGCATGAACTAGGTTAGTGCTTCCTGCCCCCTACAGGGATGAGTCATACTAGACTCTGGAAAAATATGGAGGAGTACATAAAAACTTATGGATGACAAAATGACAAGCTTGTATAGTGGTCTCGCCCTATACATTATAAAGCAAAGTTAGTATAAGAATCGCCAAAGTCAGAATGAATTTGTGACACCTTCCCCAAAGTGACCACTCTTAGTAACTATTGGATAATGGTTGTATCCGCATAGAAACAAATTTTGCCTCTTTGCCACCAACCCGTTAGGGTACCACGTCAACCCTTCCAAGGAAGGGTTAGAGTGAGTGGACTTTTGCTTGAATCAGGGAACAGTCTCGAAAGACATACCATAATAAAAATATCCATATTTTAATCTTAATGCTCAGTACATTTCTAATAAAATGAGTGTGGGCGAAAAGACGCAGGATTCATTATGAACTAGTTTATCAAAAATTTAATAAACGAACATATCAGATCATATTTATAAAATTTATATAATGTGGATGATATGCGTAAAAGCATAAAGAAAAACAGTCAACAGAAAATATTGTTTCATCTACTAGGAAACAGATTTGCCACTTCAATAGAATTATTAAGAATAATGATATAGTCTGTATACTGTTCACATACACTAGCGTAAAAAACGCTTGGCACAAGTGTCCGTATTATGCTATAGATTACAGACGTTAATGGAACAGTTCGTAAGGACACTTTCGTGTCCTATCGCTCAGCGTGTATTAACATACAGTGACTACACACGCACCCTCTTAATTAATCGTCCCAAATTAATTACACTGTTCCTCGCAGACTTAAAACCGAAGGTTAAAGAATTTTACCTGCTGCTACCACAGATCTCATAAGTTGCTCCACTTGTTTCGCATAGTGCATAAAGAACGCCTTGGATGACTACCAGCCGGTGTGCAAACAAGGATGTTCAAAGTCCATATAATTAAAGAAATTTTATGGAGGAGGCAACTTTCCTCGGATCATGACTAACGGGTGTACTGTCTGGATCCGTTCTGCGAATAACACGGGTGAATTTCGCCCTTAGTTATAGATAACTTTGAACCCAGGGTTTCTCTTCTGAACAGCTGTCCTCCCAAAAGTCTGAAGTTCTATGAAGATAGAGCTGTAGGCACTCCACTGGACATAGAGATGTATCTTCCTCCAGAGAGCAGATTCTCTAGGGACCCCACCTGTTGGTGGGTAGCTTGTTCCTGGTAAGAAACGTTGGGTCTGGAAATAGATTCAGTTCTCCCTCATGAACTGGACGTGGCCTTCCTCTGTAGAGAGAGCCACCATTCACAAACTCTGGCCCCCAAGGCGAGTACAAAGAGAAATATGACTTAAATTCAAAACCTTCTAAGCACATTCCTCATTGTTCATTATTTATACACAATGAGGAATCATATTTAATGACCAAGCAAATGGTCTTTGGAAGCGCTGAAGGGCTAGTTCACTAAGGACGTCGTTAGAAAGGTCGACATGTAAGGCATATCGTATCTGACTTGTCTAGGCAGGCTTGAACAATAGAATTGTGTAGGCTGCTAAACTTTGCTCATGAAGGTGAATGAAGAATGATTAATAGGAATCTGTCGGGATTTCTTTCAGTTTCTTCGCCTTGACAAAGGATAGCTATTTCTTCCCTGAAGCCTCATAATGTCTTCTGGTTTCCTCCAAAAGTCTAAACCGTTTTTTAAACACTGAATCTTTTTCTCATCGTTAAGGAGAGAAAATCATGAGATGTAGGTTCCGTGATTTCTGTGATGGAACGAAGAGGGAACCACACGCTATTTGGCCACTTGTGGGCCACTATTGCTGCTTTCCCTTTGAAGGATCTCAGCATATCGAGGACCTTCAAAAGGAGGTGTGCGTAGGGAACAGATAGATACGGGACCATCTGAACCAGTCCAGGGACATAGCGTCCACTGCCTCCGCTAACGGATCCTCATAAGGGGACACGTAACGAACTATTTTCTTGTTGTCTTTCGTCGCAAAGAGGTCTATCTGCAGCTCTGGGACTTGACTCGAGATGAAGGAGAACGATCCTGCGTCAAGGGACTATTCTGACTCTATAGGTGTAAACCTAGATAGAGCGTCCGCTGTCACATTGCGGAACTCTTGAATGTGAACTGCTGACAGGTGCCATTTCTTCGCGCGTTTGATGCATATTTTCTCCAGACTCCTGTTTCACCCTAAAGCTGTGCTCTTAGCACTGGATCTAATATCGAAGCAAACTGTAGAGAGCCCAGCACTCTCTCCTGTTCGCGTCTTGATATCCGTTTGGATTTCAATAGTCTCCTGACAGATCCTGCTATTTCTTTCCTCTTCTTACTAGGAATGGAAAGCCGATGTGACTCCAAATTCCAGTGGATTCCCAACCACCGAAATTTTTGAGCTGGAGAAAGACGAGACTTTTTGATGTTGATCTTGAATCCCAGATGTTCCAGGAACTGGATCACTATCTTAGAAGCTTGCATGCATTCTGTCCTGGATGCTGCCCACACCAGCCAGTCGTCCGAGTAGGCTACTATTTGGACCCCTTTAAGGCGTAACTATGGACGGTTGCGTTCGCGAGCTTTGTGAAAATACTTGGGGCTATGTTTAGCCCGAAAGGCATGGTTCTGAAGGCGTAAAGTTATCAAAGTAACTTGAAGCCTAAGTAGGGGGAGAGGTGACGAATAATTGGAACGTGCCAATAAACGTCAAACAAGTCTATAGACACAGCATATGCCTAGAATGACTCTGAGTTTTTCTGAGTCCTCCTTTGGAACACAAAGCACCCTTCCTTGGAATTTGATGGGCTTAAACTTCGTGATTACTCTTTTGACTAAGAGCTCTCGGACATATTCTTCCAGAGTGGGGGTTGAGTGTTGGTAGAATTGAGGAAATTGAGATGGAGGACTGCTCCAGCTCCAACCTAGTCTATTCTTATTTAGGCTGTGGGCCCAGGGATCGAAGGTCCAGCGATCCCTAAAAGCTGTAATCTCCCTCCTACTGGAAGTATCTACTTCTGCTGTTGTGGACCTGAGGACTCGCCTCCTTGACCGCGTCCTCCCCTGGATCCCCTTCCTCTTGAAGGGCGTCCAGATGAACCTCTGGCTGTTCCTCTGGCTCTCGAACGAAAGAAAGAAGTCTGCCTTTCAGAGGCTGGGTTAAGAACTGGCGACAGTGTCGCCGTTTGTTGAGTTACCAGCTGGTACGTGATTGGAGGTTGTGCCACTGTCTGAGGAACCGCGGTCACAGGAAATTGTTGTTGATGTCGCTGTCGGTAGGTTTTAGCCGGCCGAGAGGATGGCCTAGGCCTTTTGTCTACTACCTCTTTAACCACTTCATTTGGAAAGAGGTCTTTACCCCAAATACGAGAGGAGATCAGTTTCCTTGGTTCGTGCCTCACCGCAACCGAGGCGAACACGAACTCTCTACAGACTCTCCTAGCTTTAATAAAGCTATAGAAATCCCTCATAACTGTAGCCAGATGGGTTTTGGCCACAACCCTGAACATGTCCTGGTTCTTGGGGTCACTTGCCATCGTTTCTACTGCCGTTTGCAACGACATCGATGCCGCAAGTCTTTCCTTTGTCTCTTGCTCTCTACGCAAGAGAACTTCCGACAGTTTTGGAAGCGCCTCACCGAACTGGCGTTCAGCAATATCAGCTTCCAGCTTCCCGACTGAGAAGGTAAGGTGTACGTCCTTCCAGTCTTCTTGGTCCAAGGGCAAGGTCAGAGATAACGGCTTGCAATCCTCCAAGGAGGGGCATGGTTTCCCTGCCTCCACTGCTTTTAAGGCAGCCTTATATCCCTTTTCCAAGAAGGGAAAGGCTCTGGTAGGAGAGGCCACAAAGGAGGGAAGCTTCTTACTCATGGTGGGCACCTTTGAGTTAGTGAAGCCCCTCTCTTTCATCGAGCTCGTTAGTAACGTCTGAGCTTTACTATGGTCAAAAACTATGACCTCCAGCACCGTCTCCTCCTTTAAGGCTGGCTCCTTCCTAAGACGGACATAGCAGTGCGGATAAAAATCTTTGTTGGGCCAAAATTCCACTTCTTTTAGGGGAATTGCTCCCAACTTTTCTGAGATCACGATCTCCCCGGTTGTCATTGGCATATGTTCGGCATACCTCCAAGGATTGGTATTCGAGCACAAGGGAAGATCCTTCACGCTGAGCCGCTTCTGGAGCCCACGTGATGCTGCAATTCTATGTAACTCCAGTTTCATTGCAGCTTCCTTCTCATCATTCTTCCTTTGAATTTGTTGGATCATCTCAACAATGGAAGAAAGAGACTTTCCCAGTTCATCTGGGATAGCAGACGATGTAGAAGGAACAGGTTCTGGGTCCGGAACCAACGTAACCGACACTTCGTCGATTTCTTGTTCTTCTACTCTAGGAGTCTGAAACAGCTCCTCCTCCTGACCTTCTCCTAGAAGGTCCTTCTCAGAAGAATCCGACACCTCTGACATCCTATCGTCCAATTGGATGTCTTGAAGGGCGGCTGAGACTTCAGAATCTACCGGATTCAGGGTAATTGGTATCTCCACCTGAGGCTGGGGGATGATTGCATCAGCCGATGCTATAGGGAAAAGGTAGGCCCTCAACTTCTCATTTGGAAGGTAGGGCTTGAGGTGTTTTTTTTTTTTTTTTTTTTTTTTTTTTTTTTTTTTTTTTTTTTTTAACCCCTCACCCAGGATCGTAACGTTTCCCTGGCAGCATCCCTTGACTCCGTTGACTTAGGGTCGTCAAAAGCCTCGGTAATCAAGTTATAACAAACTGTACAAACCTGAGGGTCCCAATAGCGGAGAACACTTCTGGAGGCTGTGCATGCTGCATGCCTCCTGCAATATTGATGTCCACTGAAGTTCTACTGCGGACATTGCAGAACACACTCCCGCACTTCGGATGGTCTTCCTGTAAAGAGAAGAAAAATCCATGAGTATCAAGTGAATTCACTTATATTGAAACATTTAGCTTATATAGAAAAGCTATAAAAGAAAGAAGGAAAGACACATACTTGTATTTCCTGTTCAGTCAATTGCTGTAACCTCCCAAAATATTAAAACTAAGGTTAATTCTATACTAGAACACCTTATGTAATTTCCTAAACGGAAATTTAATGTGTAGTTTTAATATACAGGATTGAAAAAATACAGAAAGAACTCACTTTCTATATAAAGTACGGTCTCAAAAAATGGCTGTACAAGATAACATTAAGTATGATGAAGAACTTTAGTGTTATAACAAACTCTGTACAGCAGTTTCTACTAATGCAGTGTGTACTACACTACGAATATAGCAACTACTGTACATCGCATGTTATTGGGCCGGCCGGCAACTATCCCTTTATAAATCAAAGATATACTATCTTTAACTAATAGGCGGCAATCATTGCCAGCCGACGGCTGAAAACACTAAAACCCGGCTGCCGGCCGCTAATCGTAGTGGCCAGCGAATTCGGGCTGTGATTCCACTGCCGGCCCGCAAAGGTAATAAAACCATGCCGCCGACAGTAGCCAAGAATCAGAGAACTTCTACCTTCCCGGCTGTCGGCTGTCAAGCCGGCAGCCGGGATAGGGGTGCAACACAATAGTCAGAGAAAAAGTATGGATGTTAGTTTATAGGGCGGCATGCCATACGACCTTCCATCCAGAAAGAGTGAACTTATGGAAGGGGAGAATATAACATTCAGGCTTCCAAAGAATCCATAGTCTGCCGGGATCTACCGACGGACATGGAAGGGAGACCAAGGGAGGTCTGGGGTTCACTCTGCAAAGAAAAAATGGTCTCTGCCGGCCGACACGTAGTGCCAGCCGGCAAAGAGCTGAGCCTGTCCTCCATCCTAACCTATACTAGGTACGGAAGTAGGACTGCGGCTAAAAGAAAATAAAAGAAAGATAGGTGGGGAAGGGATAAGGGTCCTATAGACTTCGTTCTAGCAGGAGACACACTCAGCCATTAGGAAAGCTCATCCTAACTAAGAGTTGTCTATTAGGGAGGAAGATTGGCAATACTTGCTAACCTCCTCCCAACCAGAACAAAGTTAGGTGAAGTTATTTCGCCAGGCAACAGAGAAAACTCATTCTCCAGCCCGAGAAAAACAACACAGGACAGTCTGCTAGGCCACTAGAGGAAGGAATCATCTCTTACAGAATCCTTCCAACATGGACTAGGGAAGCAAAGCTTCCTGTGTCCGCCCCTAACCTAGCAAAGGAGACTCTTTCTCTATGCTAGGAAGAAGCAGGCCACAGACTAGAAACTCTGATGTTCTGCCCTAACCCAAAAAACCAGTCACTCTGGTTATCAGGTCAGGACAGACATATCCTAGAATAGTTATACCTGAATTATTATACAGATAGAACCACTAGGATTAAGCCGAAGGCTTACAGAGAGAGAGAGGGATTGAACTTAGCCTTCGGAGGAGAAAAAGAACAATCGGGGATGTGTGAAACTGTACCTAGAATACTAGACTAGGTAAGATGAGAATCGATTACCTAAATCACCGAAACTCTCTCGTATACAATCTTGGAAAAAAAATTCAACAATATCTTACATGTATAAAATATTTGCCTATAGCTTCAATAAAATAACACTCGAAAAAACTTATACCATGCATGAAAGTAATAGTGCCAGACGTCTAGGCTACGAACCTCGCAAAAGGCAGGATCGGTACCTCGACCTGTGTCGAATTCACCGAGCTAACACTGACCGAACAATATAAGCATTTCTAGAGTAACTAAATAGCAAAATTATTGAAGCGTAACAAACCGGGAACGTCGCTCTAGCTAACTAAATGACCCATAAGAGCGAGGGACAGCATCCAGGATGCCTCCGGTAGGCAACAGCTCTTGTTTACGTTGAAATCACTTTTGATTTAATTCAAAACGACAAGAGCTTACATTTATACATAGTAAAGATAATACTCAACTTTCCAGAGGCAGAAGAGGCCGGAGAAGTTATCAAAAAGTTGAACTAAATCCAAAATAATGAGAGAACACAAGGGAAAACCCCGAGTATTTGACCTACACGAAAAGGAATGAAGAGGGGCCTACCGCCTTCATCAGATACACACTGGAAACGGAATAGGAGAGATGCTTTAGGAGCGGCTCTCTTTTCATTCTCGTTTCAGATTCTTGTCACCATTACCCCTCGAAGGTTAATACTATTCGGGGTGAAGATAGCTATGTGACATGTCAAGAATACGTCCTCTCATTTTATGCGATATCCCTGTGAGATTATTTAGGGATATTCGCTCCAGGAGTTAGAATTCTGGATACCTTACGGTAAAATTATCTGGGAATATCACTGTAGTCAAATATACCCTAGAAAGCTACCTTATAGGAACTTCCATCAGGACGACATGGCCTGAGCCCAAATATATATATATATATATATATATATATATATATATATATATATATATATATATATATATATATATATATATATATATATATATATACATATATATATATATATATATATATATATATATATATATATATATACATATATATATATATATATGTATATATATATATATATATATATATATATATATATATATATATATATATATATATATATATATATATATTTATGTGTATATATATATATATATATATATATATATATATATATATATATATATATATATATATATAAAATGAGGGTAATAAAAAGTGAGACACAGTTCAAGGAC
>NC_090727.1:195323671-195338671 GCF_036898095.1 Palaemon carinicauda
AAAGTACATGACATCTTTGTTTTCCCTCTTTTAGATATTACCTTGGAATTTGGCAGGAACAAAGAAACTATGTTTTGCATTAATCTTTGAAATTTTCATTTGGTTATGATATTCTAGGAACGATTTATTCCACCAACAAAAATAACCATTCAAACTTTTGTGAAACAAATATTTCCTGTGGCTTTCTTATGGCAGATATCAACATGAAAATTGATGTTGACAAAGTAGATATCTATCCTATAAATCCCTGATAATTTATTTAGATATATGAAGTATTCTACAAGTAATTTACGGCGTAGCCGAAAATCTCCCTCCCTGGATATCGAAAAAGGGATACTGTAACTTTTCTGTCATGTATCAATACGAAAATTTATATGAATGCAGTTTACTTAACACCCATCAAATCCTGTGAAAAACATTTGGATATCTGTAAAACTTTGAGAAGTTGGCTCCTCCTCACTGATTTTATAGCTAAATTCGTCACTTACTAACAAAAGCGAAGGCCGCAGCATGCTTAAAGCAGGTATGATCATGAAAATTGGCAGAAACAAAGCCTATATATGTATCTAAATAATCACTTACAATTTAATTCATTGGTAGAGGTGTTATTGACTCCAACATCGAAAATATCAACTCACCCCACCACCCCCGCTCCGAAATCTACTGTTAGAGAATCGCTGGGCTACGGGTTGAGTGAGATATCGTCAAAAAGTCTTGGCATTTTGCAACAATAAAGGTACAAACACCTAATTGAACTCTACTACGATTTTCTTGGCACCTGTTACAGCATCACGAACACTGGCAAGTTTTCGATTTCCTTTTTTGACATGTTTAGAATTTTTCAGCTAATTTTTGTTTTTGCAGTCAACATTTCATGTTGTGTTTGCATTGCTGTCTACAAATTTGAGCACTGCAGAAACATTTCACACATCGACCTTTATAACTATACATTGGCCTATACCCAGCTACGTTAGTTTCATCTTCATATGGTGTTGGGCAGTCATCCTTCTTTTTATTAATACACATTGCGCATAGTAACTAGGCAATCAGAGTCCCTATTAAAGAAAGGTTATGAGTGTCCAAATATCATCGCACTGTCCTCGGAAGTCATCGAAATTCACATTTGATTACTACTTCACTATTCAAGTTATATGTAAATACCTAGACAAATGAAGTATGTATTTTTAATAGTACCTAACACTTTAAAGACTTTTTTTAACTTTCTTGGCAATAAGAAAATTCATTGGACAGGTGAAAAACATTAATCGAAATCTATCTGTAGGCTACAAGAAGGTAAATTAGTATTCAATACCAACAAAATGATGTACATATTATGAACAGGGCATATTTCGTAGTTTACATATAGGAATATTTTTTTTTTAATGTTATAAATATATATAGCATTAATTGATGTCATTATTGTCATAGAAAGGTATTCAGTAAGGTTACCTGAAAATTATGAAAATTCTGATATAATTCATTATGTATCTTTCCTATCGACTGGGATGCTTTTCTCTTATCTTTATAAAAATGAAATTGTTGTAACGTACCAGTTAGGTTAACAGAAAGGCGAGGTAAATGTACGTGCCTTTATTAAACAAGATACGAGGTTATATAGAAACAGTTTAGTGCAACAATGGTACAAATATTCCAACAAGGTGAAACCTGCAATGGCAAGCTTAAACAGATTTTTCTGTTTTCATTGCTGGAGAGAGCAGAGATAAAAAAGCAATAGCAATACAGGGTATGAGCGTGTATTAACCACGTGCATTACATAGCGCTGGAGATTGTCGGAATAGGTTGTAGATGGTGAAAACTTAGAAGATAAGACCAACAAGTCAATATATATCATTTAAGCTGCCAAGACATCCAGGCCGTCCTTAGGAGTGGTCCTTAATACAAGGAGGACCCAGGGAAGCTTGACAAATCAGTTGAAGGAGTCATATCCTTGGGAAATCAAAGCTGCTTTTTGGGTGTGATTTAAATGTTCAACCAAATCTGTTGGCCACAGAGTTATATGCAGTTGTCTGATGCATGGTATCCCCAGGAGATTGTCTTATAATTTTTATAATTGAGAGGTAAAAGTGATATCCCGGTCAGAAGTAAAATGCTCAGCGATTCCAAATTTGCTCCCCACCCCGAGAGTAAGGCAGATTAACATGAGGGGGACGTTGCAATGTGCATGGAGATTATTCCAGACCAATGAGAGGAGCGGTCAATGACGGTAAATAGATAAGGGTGTCCTTGTGATGAGGGTAGGAAACCTACTACATCGACGTGAATCTGGGCAAAATGACACTGAGATTTATGAAATGTGGCCACTCCTAAATCTGTTTGTCAATGAACTTTTGAAGTACATTGACCATTCACTAGTATCCTTAGTAATACCATGCCTAATGAACTTTGTTTTCAGTAGCTATGCAGTAAATGAGCACGAGGAATGTGAGAAGCATTGGATAAAATCAAACACCTGTCGGTACATGTGGGTAGGTATCCACGGGCGTGGCCTAACAGTACTGATGTTACAGAGGATAGTATGGTTAGAGTCGTCGAGGGCGACGTCTTCCCAACAGAGGGAGATGCATGATGTTCTGCATACTCTGGATCTTTTGCCTAGGCATTGCAATTCGATGTCCGGTTAATGGCAACAAATACATTTCTTCACTGGGCATTAGCAACAGGATTCATTTTCTCAGGGATGCGTTTACAGGTGCAGTTATATACATCTACGGCAGAGAGATGTCGGTGTTGATGGAAGGACCAGGCATTGAACCGTCAACTGAAGGTGTGCACAGAGGCATGGATCCCATGTGAATAAGGAAGGGCATACCTTTTAAGAAGTGGTAAAATTGACAGACTGCTAAATGCACCACCAGCACTTCGCAGTCGAAGGTAGAGTAGCTGGATTCCAGCCTAGGACAGTTGATGGGGCAGGGTATTGACCAACTGCTCAACTAAAGCACGAATAGAGATATTGCTGGCATCAGTTGAGTGAAAGAGATGGACATGTGGCACGGGAAAAGTGAGAGAAACAGCAGTTGATTGGATATTCTTTGCATTGCAGAAGGCTACTTCCTGAAGGCACCCTACTTTAGATTTTTTGACTTGTCCTTGAAGGTGGCATGGAGAGGGACAAGAGTGGTAGTGATGGCTGGCAAGAACCGGTGAAAATAGTTTATTATTCCAAAGAACTCTAGTAGTGCTTTGACAATTGAGGACATGGGGAAGTTCTGAAGAGCTGGAACCTTCCCAGGAGTGATGCGGAGCCATAAGAACGATACTTTGTTTGGGCTAAAGGTACACTTGTTGTACTGGACTACAAGGCCATTCTGTTGTAGGTGGTCGAGAATAATACATAGGGGATGGATGTATTCCTCTTCACAGATCATACAATGAACGGGAGGTCCCCGAAGAGGCCATCCTTGAGGCGTTGAAAATGGGCGCTAGCATTACAATGGCCGAAACAAGATTAATTGAATATGTATGTACCAAAGGGGGTGGTAATGGTGGTCTTGGGGATGTATTCTGGGTTCATGGACACCTGATAATACCCCTTCAAGAGGTCAGGAGTGGAGAACTCCTTTTCTTTGTGCAAGTAGGAAGCAACTTTGGCCTCACCATCTTTGTAAGCTAAGGGTGGGGGATGTAGGCTCAGGGGCTTTGGAGAGCCTATAGGTCTACCTGCTCAATCATCAGCAGCCATTGACTGGCCCTCCCTGGTTCTAGCTTGAGTGGAGAAGGGGATTGGGTACTAATCAAAAGCATATTTAGTCTGTGTCTAGGGCATTGTCCTTCTTGCTATGGCAATGACATTGTCCCTTGCCTCTGCCATTCATGAGCGAAGAAAGAGAAAAGGGGTAGTGATTCTGTTCTGTCTGCATGATCGGACACCTGTAATACCCAAAAGGTTAATGGGAACAATTCTTCTTCAAGATAATATGTAAGTGGCGAGGAAATCCGCACAGATTAATGACAATGTTATGTCAGCAATGAGGAACTTCCAATGTTATTACACCCCTAAAGGATAGTGTGAGTATCTCTTGCCTGTGGGTGAGGATCTCAGATCTGTTGGCAGCTTCTATGCAAGGTCAACTGTCTTAAAATGACTACGTTGTGTCGTAGGGTGTGACATTGGTAGAAGTAAATAGCAAGTACCAGTGTCTTCCAAAAACCACATATCCATATCTTCATAATGTAAAAATAAATGATTAGTGATAAGAGAGGCCCCAGCCACAAATGATTGTCAACTTACAAGTTTCCAGGCCACTAACAACCGTCCACACATTTCTTTACAGCAGCCATGAATCTGGAGGAGTAATAGCAGAACAGCGGCTGATAAGCTTCTGTAAGTGGCTGTATAGGTTGTTTGTTTGGGTATGCCCTAGGAACGTCATATATGGGTGGTGGGTGACTTTGTTGCCACATTGGCATGTTTCAAGTGGGTGTCTTTGTCTTACCACCTTCACAGTTGTCCTCTTCATAAAGAGATGTGGCGTTGATGGAGTTCTTGAAAGTGGTGAGGAGGCTGTTCATAAGGACGTCGATTTTGGTCACAAGGTTCTTCATGGGCTAGGTATCGACAATACTATTGGTGGTGTGTAGAAGTTCTAGTCGGTGTCATACCCAAATGGCAGGAAGTAGGTTAGCTTCCCTTGGAAACCCGTCTTCAGCAGTTTAAAGGCGAGCGGTACTGGTCAATTCACTAAGAGCAAGTGAAACCTTTTGTTCCCACAATGGCTATTGATAGCAATGAAAAAGCCTGGCTATTCGGGCAGTTGGTGATGGTAATTACTGCTCCAGGATATATGTTATAAGGCGTTATACTATATTAAGTCGTCCCCGTGGTCGCAAAACCAATCTAAGATCACTGGGAAAGTTGACTTGCGGATCACCTCGAGGAAATAGTCTGTTTTGCTGCTTAAGCAAGTTAAACTCTTGGCTGGGAAGTTGACCTTCGGCGAACTAGATTCATGTGAACGCTTCACTTCTGGCGAGGGGCATAAGATTCATGAATGCAGTGTGGGTTGAAGAGTCAGGATCGTTGAGTGTCATCGTAAAAATTATAGAGTGGACCAGTGGGCGAAAAAACAGGGAGGGGGGGGGGGGGGTGGGGGGTGATCTAGTTCTCTGGTGGTCATCAATTGTTGAAAAGTAGCTGTTGGGTACTTATCAGATTGGCGAAGTCTATGTAAGTCAGATAACAAGCTTTTATACAAACAGTTGAGGGTAACAATGCAAAAAATTTCCAACAATGGAAACGTGCAAAGTCAAGCTTAAATCGATTTTTTGATTATCGATTTGGGAGAGAGCAAGAGATCGATAAAAATAAATGGCATTACAGTGTATAAGCGTGTATGAAACACATGAGGTACAAAACTATGTTTCATAAACGTTAATATTACTGAGGTCTACGTTGTGAAGGATGGCCTTTGGGCACTATCGGTTGTTGGCCAAAAGGTTAGGTAAGGTGAATATAAAATTACTTTATTTGTAATATATAAACATACATATATATATATATATATATATATATATATATATATATATATATATATATATATATATATATATATATATATATATATATATATATATATATATATGAATCATTATCAATCATCATCACTATCTCCTACTCCTACTGACGCAAAGGACGGTTAAATTTCTCCAGTCGTCCCTATCTTCAGCTGTTAAATCTATACTTATGCACTCATCATATCCTACTTCATGCTTCATAGTCCTCAGCCATGTAGGTCTGGGATTTACAACTCTTATAATGCCGTGAGGGGCCCAGAAAAATTTTGCGACCTAATCTCTTTGGGATTGCAAAGAGCAGGCCTGAGCCTTCTCCATCTACTCTTCGCCATAATCTCATCGGGCAATCTCTCTTATAGGTTCATTTCTAAGCCTGTCCTACCATTTAACTCTCAATATTCTTCTGAGGGCTTTGTTTTCATATCTACAAAATCTGTTGGATATTGTTTCATTGTTATACACGACTCATGTTCATTCAGTAACCCCGATGTCACTAAACTGACATATATAGCCTGATTTTAATACGTAAATTCAGGCGATTTGATTTCAAAATAGTAATAGACTCAACCCTTGTCTGCTCTGTTTTTTCAAACTCTCATTAAACTCAAATTCTGAAGAAACTTACCGAGGGTGAAGAACCATGAATATAGGAGAAATGATTTTAATTTCAAAATAAACAAGATTCTATGAAATAGAATCATGGAAAATAAGATTGAATAAGGCTAAAAAAGAACAAATAATTAATTACATGTGAGCTTCCCATACTTATAAAACCAGGAAATTTATGATGAACATATACACTAGCTGCTGAAGTGTAGTATAACGTCATATGATATTCAGGTATAATATTTATATAATCCCTTTAAAAGTAGGCCGGGTCACCTGCTCACATACTATGGCGGTGAACAGCGTGATTAATGCATTGTTTGGCTAGAAGGTTCGAAAATCTGTGCAATAATAAGAATAAGGTGAAAATTACAGCTATTTTATTTTATATGCAGCTGCTTATTTTATATTCAAGTTAAGGTGCATATATCCATGTAGGGTGCCCATATATCTACTTTGAGTGTCCAAAGCTCTGCCTACTAAATCTACAGCAGCTAGTGTCTGGTCGTTCCCGATCCTAACTTGGTAGAGAGGAGTTTGAGTGTTTACATTGTGAGACAGTTCAGTGACCTGTCCCTGGCTTCATCTGTTCATGAGATACCTTTTAAGCTTTAAGTATCATTAGTGTGGAAAGAGCTGATGATGTTTGATATTGTAATTCAATCAGATAATACCCGGCCGTTTATTGAGCTTTATATATATATATATATATATATATATATATATATATATATATATATATATATATATATATATATATATATATATATATATATATATATATATATATATATATATATATATATATATATATATATATATATATATATATATATATATATATACTGGTGTGTGTGTGTGTGTAACTTCTCTGTGAAGAGTTGGCTTCTGAATTCATGAGCCAATGCATCCGTTGGGGGTCTCCTGCCGGAGCCCCTTTCAATCTCAGAAGTTAACTTGACGAAGGGTTTCTGGCACATAGTTGTCAATTTGGCTCTTGGAAATCCAAGAGAAGAAAGTGGACGAAAAGATTAAGCAATTATTTTGGGGTTTAGGGTAATACATCTATCTCTGCTTAGACAAAAACCAATGAATAGTTTTCAGATAATTCATGGATTTGTTTTTAATTAAAAAAGAATAGACAGATAGGTTCATAAGGACGTCTTGAATGCTCATGGATTTCTTAGCTGTTTAATGGAAAATGAACGCGATTTTCTTTTCTTTTTGGGAATATAATACAGTATATCGATTTTATATACTTTTAGATATAGGGTAAATGGATAAACCTAGTCCAATTATTTCATTAAATCTATCTAAGGAAAACTGACGGAAAATATACCCAAGCCTTGGATGTTGCTTAATGAATCATTTCCACACGATAAAGAAATAGATAAAACCCTTTTAGAATCATATCATACTTTCCATCTTTAATGACTGAAATATATGAATTTTGAGTCTTAAAGATCAGGAGCTTTCATTTAGAACAATCATGAAATATTTGTGTGATATTTACTTCTAGGAATAAATAGCTAAATTTGATTTCAAAGTGAACCGTGTGTGAATTGTTTGTTCTTGTCTGTACACGTCATTAGATATTGTTTTTATAGGAGATGCACGGTAATAAGAAAGATTCTTATATTGGAAAATAAATGATTATTATAAGTCGATGCATTATTTTATAAGGTAGCATAAAATCTCGTTGTGGATTTCAACGTTCAATTTTTGGTTCAAATTAAAAAATAGAATATTATTAACGTCATGGAATTATTTCAGCCTATTCCAAAATCGCACAAAAGGACGAGAAAAGAAGTCATTTATAGAGATAGAATCGCATCCGGTAAAAATATCAATTATTCAATATATTTTCTTTGAATAATTTATCTAAAATTTATAACTATCTCAATCAGTGGAGAAAAGTTGGCATAGTACGATATTGACAACATTAGGCTTTTGTATCCTTTTAGCACATACTGTTTAACTGAAGCATTTGGTGTTAGACTTAGGAAACACATGCAGTTATAGACAGTATTGACCTAAATTAAATCATTCCTGCATTGTTTAAATGATTGATGAAAATATCACTTTACATTTCAAACGCCTTTTTTTTCCATCACGAAAATACATCCTATATTTTTTCTCGTTTTCTAACACGTTACGTGATACTTACCTCGCAAGTTTATTGCTAAAATGTTATTCTGGCACACGGAATAATGGTATAACATTGACAGATAACCCATGCTTTTGAATTTTTGCTGCCTAGATCACAAGCACGGTTCAATAATCCTGAAAGCAAACCATTACATTTGATAGGTAGATCATACTGACGGAGCACTATCTCTATTTTGAATAATGTTCTAATATGTTCGGCGTGTATGCATGTGTAACACGCATGCACAAATAACACTAGGTAGGTTATATTTTTATATACTTAATAGGGACGAATGTAAGCGATATATATATATATATATATATATATATATATATATATATATATATATATATATATATATATATATATATATATATATATGTATATATATATAAATATATATATATATATATATATATATATATATATATATATATTATATATGTATATATATATATAAATATAATATATATATATATATATATATAATATATATATATAAATATATATATATATATATATATATATATATATATTTACAAATATACATATATATATATATATATATATATATATATATATATATATATATATATACATACATATATATATATAAATATATATATACACGTTGAATTTTTCATATTTAGATGTTTTTTTTCACATTCAAATAAGCCATATTTTTAATACAATAATATCTGGATTCCCTCAACTACCTCAGGATCAGAGACCAAGGGAAAACCACTCAAAGACAATAGCAGGTGACCGGCCGGGGATAGAATCCAAGTCCAAGATGGTCTGTTCATGCCAGTCCATAACCGTAAACTTTCTTAGCTCACCAATCATTGTCTTTACTTCCTTCCCCTGCTTCTATTACAATCCCTAGGGACCCATTCTGTTAATCATAATGGCCCTCTCTCTCTCTCTCTCTCTCTCTCTCTCTCTCTCTCTCTCTCTCTCTCTCTCTCTCAGGAGATCGAACTCCACTTTCCAGGGCAGGATGGAAGACGAGAGGGCCCTGTGTCTTAGCAGCGACGTAACTCCTCAGAAGACAGACTGTCTTGTCTACTCCTTCACCCTGAAGAAGAATGGGTTTTTGAGGAATCCTTGGAAAGAAAAGGATGCGAGGTGGGTGGAGCATTTAATGCAGAAACATCGTTATGTATCATCTATATATATATATATATATATATATATATATATATATATATATATATATATATATATGTGTGTGTGTGTGTGTGTGTGTGTGTGTGTGCGTGTGTGTGTGTTTTATCATTAGTCGTAATCCTATTAATGATTTATTCAGAATTTTATTTTTAGCAAATCAAAGTTAACTGGATCAAATCCTGAATACGAATTATCATGATTATCTTTCAGCTGTGGTGCTTTGAAATACCGTTGTGAATAAATATAATACAAAGACTTTGAAATGGGTAATACAAAATTTTTATACCATTCTTTGGGGGAGCCAATGGGTCTATCTGCTGAGTCATTTGCAGTCATGGCTCAGCAACCCTGGTCCGTAGTTGATGTAGACGAGTTTGGGCAGTAATCATATGTATATATAATTAGTCTGCATGGCATTGTCCTTTCCCTAGCCTCTGTCATTCATAGGTGAAATTTAAACCTTAGATTCTTGTAGTGTCTACATCATACATCATAATCCTATATGATAATTTTTTACGCAATTTTCTTGTCCTTTTCCTCTGTCATTCATAGGTGACATTTAACACTTTATTCTAGGCAAAGTTCGAGCACCGATGTAAGCATTAGTTTTGGGTCTCCACAGCCATTTCGGCCAACAGATACGTTTAATGTTCAGCCTTCCACTCTACCTCCTTTCCCATTTCTTTACTTCCTTTTAGGTAATTATTCGTGTAGCTTATGCTTCACAGGGAAATATTGGATTTCACTCTAGTTACACCTCGATTTTGAAAGGCTTTCTCGATCCTAGCATCTTATTTAATAAACATAATATGAGGAAACGTATGATAAAGTTATTCTGAAATGGCAAAACTCCCTCTCGTCTGGGTAAATCACTCGACCAAAAGGTACTTTTTTCTTTTTCTATTGGTTACATAACTATTTTTTCCTAATCCAATCCATTGTTGCTAGTTATAAGACTTGAGTTCAGCGTAATCCTAAAAAGTATACAGGATACATTGAAAAAATATCTATCCTGTGGTAAGCTAAAATCTTCAGATAAAGATCTGAAGATTTTAGCATTTTACAAAATGTAACTTACCTGCAATTATCATCCAGGTATGTTTGACCCAACGGGATCATCCACTTTTACAGCATTGGAGTCAATGGTGAGGTGAGAGGTTTTTGTAATATACTAGGTAGCAATAGAGTATTTGTTGAATAACATCGACGCCAATATATATTTGAATAGAAAGGTCATCTAAGTATTAAGTAAAGTATATAATGTAAACTTACCTTATTAATAAAAACAAACTACGTGAGAGGAAGAAAAGAAGAGACAGATCTTGCCAAATGCTAATGGCATTGTAAGTGCATGGTTGACCAGGCTGTGTACGGTATGTCTGGATAACATCACTCTTCCAAAGGAAAAATGGATTCAGATATCTACTTCTTGGTAAAAATGGGAAGGAAATAACATTAGATGACATAAATGAGAAAATATAGTATACTTTTCATTGAAAAAGTAAATGATATCAATAAAACATTTCTAGGGAATAACAGTTTTGGCTTGGATATAAAAGATTTTCCAAGTCTAGTTACCTTCTTTGAGATATCGTGTGACAATTTGATAGTAAAACAAAGTATTGCATATTGTTTACATGGCCGAAAGAAGCCGGCAATTGGACGCATAAAGCTGCCTTGCTACATAGGCAAATAATACCTTGTAAAAGAAGGTCCTTCTCATTCCAGAGCCATGTAAGCCTGGGTTCTTCCATCTCTTCTAGTGCCTTGTGGAGTCCAGCTGAACGTTTGGTGAACTAATATCTCTTGAGGAGTTCGAAAATCTTGCCCAAACCATCTCCATCTACCCTTTATCATGATCTCATCCATATATGGCACTCGAGTAATCTCTCTTATAGTTTCATTTATTATCCTGTCTCGCCATTAAACTCCCAACATCCTTCTGAGGGCTTTGTTCTCAAATATACTAAATCTATTGGAGATTGTTTCATTGTCATACCATGACCCATGTCCGTAGAGTAACACCGATCTCACTAAAATGACATATTGTCTGAGTTCTATATGTATTTTCAGGCGATTTGATTTCCAAATTTCATTTAAACTAGTCATCATCTCATTTTCCTTTTTCAATATCTCACTTAACTCAAATTCTAAAGACGCTGTATGGAGATCATAGTTCCAAAATACTTAAATAATTTTACCTCATTAATCCTTTCTCTTTCCAATGATATTTCATCATCCATTGCATACTAGGTTCTCATCATATCTGTCTTTATTCTATTTATCTTCAGTCCAACCTCGAATGATTTCTTATGCATTCTGGTAAGCAAGAATTATTGAATTAAAAGCTCAAGATAGAGAAGACCGGCGAAATCTAACCGATTCCCTTGGCGTCTATGGACGTAGGAGTAGATGATGAGGAAAATAAGTTAATTTGGTATGAGCGTTTCGAAACATTTTTGAAAAGAACTAAATAATTTTTTTTTCAAATATATAGCTGGCAAATTCATTGCCTTGTTGTTAATAAAAAAAAATACAGATGATTCATTCTCCATGCCTGTATGATTTTATGGGATAAGAACAGGAAATGAGATGAGAAGTAAGAGCAAAGAGTAGTGAAAGCAGTGTGGAGTGATCATGTTTAATAGAAGTGTTTGTAATACATTGCCTGACGATAAGATGCATGCACTTATGGAATCGCTTGAAAGTGGCCGCATTGAGAGAATGTTTGAGTTAAATTACAGCAAATGGGTATAGGGATAAATTGGAACCTTTATTTTGCATGGAAAAAAAAAGGATAGGTGTTGATGAGTAATTGAAACGGTCCATGGTGTACTATAGAAATGGGCAAGATTTCTTGAAATAACTCAGATTTGAGAACAATATTATAAAAGGAATTAAAGTCTAACTGTATTAAAAAGTGGTTTAGCTAACTCTCTCTTGTAGAAGTGACCAATAGATCTTGAAAATGAATGAGAGAAAAGATATAGAGGAAGTTTTAAATTCTATTTTGACAATAGTGGAATACTCGGAAAAGAATAGTAAATAATAAACGTGTGTCTGTTTAAAAGTCGTAAGATCATCCATCTGAATATGGCTGTGTCAAACGTACCTAATGATTACTGTTCCAGATGCTACGTCTCTTCACGCTCGCATCGATTTTGAATCATTTTGGTCACGAAACGATGCCTATTTCTTACAGGAGATTGGGAATAGGAGGCGAAGAGTGGAAGATAAGTTCTGTAGAGATATATAGCGCCTCTCTCTCTCTCTCTCTCTCTCTCTCTCTCTCTCTCTCTCTCTCTCTCTCTCTCTCTCTCTCTCTCTCTAAAGTTTTTTTCGTATTGATTTATTACATGAAACTACTAGATTCCTAGGTAGCAACGACAACTGCATAACATAGAACGTAGATGCAGTTGTCAATGCCACCTAAGAACTTAGTAGTTCTATAAAACTAGATGTAGGTATCAATATGTAAATAAAATCATCGAAGCGCAGAAGCGGTATCATTGCGAGAGTGAATAAAGCTTATTACCAAATATGGACAATATTAGACTGAAAGCAAATAGATCTTAGGTTTCCTTGAGGGTTTTATGTCACAGTAGTTTTATCAGCATCATAGAATGTTTTCTTCGTTTACCTTGATATATTTAGCAACGTCCATCATCTTACTGAGGGGAAAATGGAGACGAAACTGCAGGACATAACGTATAACGAGTGAGGCAAACATTGCGTCGTTGGGAGATTCAATTTCCTCGCCTTATTGCAAGTTCATATTTTTTTCGACATCTTGCTATGGATAGCAACAGGGTAAAGGAAAGTCTAGATCAGGTCGCAAAATGGAACACATGAGGCTGGACTGAGATCTAATGGACTTACATTAAAGGAAATTAGGATCTGGAGAACATTATTTTTAATCAGATTCGCTAAATGCTTTTGTGAGATGATTATAGGAGAGAGAGAGAGAGAGAGAGAGAGAGAGAGAGAGAGAGAGAGAGAGAGAGAGAGAGAGAGAGAGAGAGAGAGAGAGAGAATTTATGGTCTCCTTTTTATTATGCAGGATCATCTTACAAGATTAATTGGTATACACAAAGTTTATAAGTTATTTATCTACAGTTTCCATGCAGAGGGAAACGATGAAGTCGAAGGTGTACAGCCACCTGATTAATCGGGAATTCCATGAAAGAAAAAGAAAGTTTTTTTTTGCAATTATAAGTAGTAAATTGTCCAGGGCACCAGCCACTCGTTCGGATACTACCGCTAGAGAGTTATTGGGTCCTTTGACTGGCCTGACAGTACTGCATTGGATCCTTCTCTATGGTTACGACTCAATTTTCTTTTGGGAGCACATACACCTAATAACACTAACATTACCAAATATTTTTTTTCGCTCAAGGGATCAACTACTGCACTGTAACTGTTCAGTGATACTTTCCTTATTGATGAGGAGAGAATTGAATCTTTAGCTATGGTAAGCAACTCTTCTACAGTAGTAGAGGGACACTGTTCTGTGATTAAATTCTCTTGCATACTGTTCTATCATATTTTTCATCCTCTTGTTGTTATTTGAAGTTTTTATAGTTTAAATATAGAATATTTATTTTAATGTTACTTCTTTTAGAATCCTGTTCTATTTGTCCATTACTTTTTTTGTAGTTTATCTATTTCATTATTTCCTTTACTAACTGGGGTATTTTCCCTGTTGGAATCCTGGAGATTATATCATTCTGCTTTTCCAACTAGGGTTATATATTGGCTAATAATAATAATAATAATAATAATAATAATAATAATAATAATAATAATAATAATAATAATAATAATAATAATAATAATGAGCACAATAGTAGGAGAACAAAATTAGTGAAATCCCATCTCTCTATTATTTTGTCTTATAGATTATTCAAGAAAAAAGCTATAGCTTTCCTTGGTACTGAATATGGATGAGAAGAAAACCTTACCAAAGTTATATTTAAAGTGCCTGTGGATTGAAGTATCCTTCGTTCAAAGATAGGGAAAACAAAACCGTTCTCTCTCTCTCTCTCTCTCTCTCTCTCTCTCTCTCTCTCTCTCTCTCTCTCTCTCTCTCTCTCTCTCTCTCTCTCTCTCTCACAAGAAAAGTTGTTTTAATTACCGGCCATCAAGGACTCAGTTCGACCTGAGGGTTCTTCAATTAGGAAATGGGCTACTGTCGGAGTTATGAATGCACCTGCGAGTGAAATCTCCCGTTAGGTTTTTCGCTAAGAGATCCTACGTTCGAGGCTGGTAGGATGAACATGAATGGGATATAATCAAAATTCCTAGTCACTTTCTTCAGATGTGTGTAAATAAGTGCTTCATGTATATTAGGAATTCCCAAGTTCTGTTCCGCCTAATAGTTTTGAAATGTTTGGAATGTGAAAATCCGAATGCAAAATCACATAACTTTTTTTCAGAGTAATTCCATGAAAGTTGTGTATAGAAATAGTAAGGAAATTTAAATTTGAGTACTCGTTGCTGATTGATCGTGTTTCCATGTATAGAAACGTTAAATGGATTAG
>NC_090727.1:195346171-195393671 GCF_036898095.1 Palaemon carinicauda
CATGCTCAAGTACCGCATTTAGTAGTGGCAAGTCAAGCATAAACTGAATGAAAGAGCAGAAGATTCTTCACTGGAAAGAAAACGCTGAAGCTGCGAGACTTCCCGGAGAATCCTACAGCCAAGACTTTCCGAAGAATCCTGCAGCCAAGACTTCCCGAAGAATCCTGCAGCCAAGACTTCCCGAAAAATCCTGCAGCCAAGACTTTCCGAAGAATCTTGCAGCCAAGACTTCCCGAAGAATCCTGCAACCAAGACTTTCCGAAGAATCCTGCAGCCAAGACTTCCCGAAGAATCCTGCAGCCAAGACTTTCCGAAGAATCTTGCAGCCAAGACTCCCCGAATAATCCTGCAGCCAAGACTTCCCGAAAAATCCTACAGCCAAGACTTCCCGGAGAATCCTGAAGCCACAAACCATTTTAGCTGTTGCGGGATTGAAACCATTCCAGATGAAGTGGACCTATGGATCAAGTGTAAAAAATTGTGAGGGGGAATTGCGAGAAAGCCTCTCATTCTAAACTGCGCTGCACAAGCAAGACCCAATTTGAACATCAACCCCTTCCCAACTGTGGAATCTTGAACTCCATCGGAGACTGAAGAGAAAAATCATGGACAGCCTGGACGGGGTTTGCAGAAACTTCTTCACTGAGGAGAAAACATTCGAGCTTCGAGACTTTCATACGAGAGACGCCATTCCAAAGATAATCGAACCGGAAATAGCCGCAGACCCGGACATAAACTTATGTTGCGGCTAGCAAGCCTCCCAATTCGTTCTGCTTTGAACAAGAGAGGCATTCCTGAAGAATCGATTTCTTTTCCGTTGCAAGAATGAAAAAGTGATTCAAAATGCTTGTCGACACCAAATAAATGGATGTATGTAATTGAAGTTTTCTTATCCTAAAAACTAACTGGAGCTCAGTATGTCCGGAGGGATTTTTGGATATTGTCTACTATTTTGTATATATATATATATATATATATATATATATATATATATATATATATATATATATATATATATATATATATATATATATATATATATATATATATATATATATAATCGATATTTCAAATATAAATTAGGAAGATAGAATCAAAAATCGTTCGTCTGATCCCAGATGCCTTCGGGATCCAGTTTCGGTGTGAAGACATCCAGGAGACTTCAGTGAGAAATCCAGTCAGATCGCTGTACTTTTCTCATCGTAAAAACCTGCAGGAGTTCACTATGTCCGAAGAGATTTTGTCTTTGATATTTGGACCCCATTATGATATTGTCTACTCTTGTGTGTGTATAATATATATATATATATATATATATATATATATATATATATATATATATATATATATATATATATATATGCTCAATATTTCAAATACAAATTAGGAAAAGAAAATAAAAAATCTTTCGTCAAATGACAGATGTCGCTGGGATCAAGTTTCGTTTTGAAGACATTCAGAAGACTTCAGTGAAGACTCCGTTTTTTAAAACTAAAGGTGGTGATGGGCAGAAAGAAGTTAGATTGAATATGGAGAGTTTTAAGGGTAATTGTTATTGTGGTGACGCTTTGGATGCTAAAATTGTTTCTGAATTGGAACAAACTCTTAAGGATCTTATTGGAGCTTCACAAGGTAAGCTTTTATGTTGTTACTATTGTTCCGTCTTAGATTCCGGAACATTTATTTCACAAGCAAGAGGAATGTCTGAGAATGAATCACGATCTTATAAGGCCCAAAAGGAAGGACTCGTTATAGATTTGATGGAGGATCTTATTGGAGCTTCACAAGGTAAGATTTTATGTTGTTACTATTGTTCCGTCTTAGATTCCGGAACATTTATTTCTTATGCAAGAGGAATGTCTGAAAATGAATCACGATCTTATAAGGTCCAAAAGGAAGGACTCGTTATAGATTTGGTGGATGAGAGAAAACTCTATAGTAGAAACAAGACTGTTGTAGAAGGCTTAATTGAAAAATACGAATCTATCATGGAAAGTCATGAAGAAATAAGGAGGAAGGAGAGAATTGCTATACAAGGAAAAAAAGGTAAAGTAAAACAAAGGGTTCAAGAATTCGAGGAAAACGTTAAGGTTGTCGGACAGCAAACTAATATGAAGAAAGTTGATGTTGAAGAATATGCAGCAATGCGAGAAATTCTGATAAGAGATGCTGAAGACTCACCCTTAGCTAGAATATGGGAAATACTGGAATACGAGAGGTCACACGTGACAGGAATAGTTGAAGAGCTCGTTCAAAAGTATGAAAATATGATAGAGAGAGAAAAGGGAATATGGAAGAAGAAAACAAACCTAGTAGAAGTTCAAAAAAGACAAGTAAAAGAACTTATAAGCCATTTTGAGGGAACAAGAAATACTGAAGTGAATATCAAACTAATGGGTGAGGAAGAATATGTGGTACCAATAGATATTCTAAGAAGAGGTGCTAAGGACTCAGCCTTAGCTAGAATACGGAAAATATTGAAATACGAGAGGTCACACGTGACAGGAATAGTTGAAGAGCTCGTTCGAAAGTATGAAAATATGATAGAGAGAGAAAAGGGAATATGGAAGAAGAAAACCAACCCAGTAGAAGTTAAAAAAGGACAAGTGAAAGAACTTATAAGCCAATTTGAGGGAACAGGAAATGCTGAAGTGAATATCAAACTAATGGGTGAGGAAGAATATGTGGTACCAAGAGAAATTCTAAGAAGAGGTGCTAAGGACTCAGCCTTAGCTAGAATACGGGGAATACTGGAATACGAGAGGTCACAAGAGACAGGAATAGTTGAAGAGCTCGTTCAAAAGTATGAAAATATGATAGAGAGAGAAAAGGGAATATGGAAAAAGAGAACAAACCCAGTAGAAGTTCAAAAAGGACAAGTGAAAGAACTTATAAGCCATTTTGAGGGAACAGGAAATACTGAAGTGAATATCAAACTAATGGGTGAGGAAGAATATGTGGTACCAAGAGAAATTCTAAGAAGAGGTGCTAAGGACCCAGCCTTAGCTAGAATACGGGAAATACTGGAATACGAGAGGTCACACGAGACAGGAATAGTTGAAGTGCTCGTTCAAAAGTATGAAAATATTATAGAGAGAGAAAAGGGAATATGGAAGAAGAAAACAAACCCAGTAGAAGTTCAAAAAGGACAAGTGAAAGAATTTACAGAGCATTTTGAGGGACTAGGAAATACTGAAAATGTGAATAACATTAAACTAAAGGATGTGGAAGAATATGTGGTACTGAAAGAAATTCTAAGAAGAGATGCTAAGGAGGCAGCTTTATCTAGAATACAAGAAATAAACAGGTTATTCAATGGAAAGAGTAAAAATAAAGAGAATAAAATTATATTAAAATATCAAAATATATAAAAACTAAAAGATCCATAAAACATATAAACTAACTTCCCCTCCCCCACAAAAAAAAACCAAAAATTCAAAATATTATATGGAACTAGATGTCCAGAAGAAGAAAAAGAAGAAGAAGAAGAAGAAGAAGAAGAAGAAAATGGCAGCGGGGAAACAACAAAATGGTGACTGTTACCAATTTATTCTGGATAAGGAATATTCTACAGGATGGACTCAGCAGGGGGAAGAAGTCTGACTTTCTTTAGTATGCTTTGTTCCTTGATGAAGATTCACCTGTACTGTTTCTTTGTCAGTTGGACAAATGCAGAAGAAACAAGTCTGACTTCTAGTATGATGTGTTCTCTGAAGAAGATTCCCCAAAACATGATAGAAAATACAAAATATGTATAACTAGAAACCCCCCCCCCCAAAAAAAAAAAAAGAAGAAGAAGAAGAAGAAGAATGCAAAAAAACAACAAGAGGGCTACTGTTCCCAATCTATTCTGGACACCTAAGGGATATTCTACAAGATGGACTCAGTAGAGGGAAGAAGTGTGACTTGCAATGGTAAGCTATGATCCTACATGAAGATTCACCTGTACTATTTCTTTGCCAAGTGAACAAATGCAGAACAAGCAAGTCTGACTTCTTCTTGTATGCTGTGTTCTATGTAGAAGATTTCACAAAGCTGGAGAGAAAATAAAAAAAAAATATAGAACTAGAAAATACAAAAGAAGAAGAAGAAGAAGAAAAAGAGGAATAAGAAGACGAGGAAAAAGAAGAAGATGGCAGCAGAGAAACAACAAAATGGCGATTGTTCCTAAACCAATCTGGACACCTAAGGGATATTCTACAAGATGTATTCAGCAGAGGGAAGAAGTCTGACTTGCTCAAGTATGCTTTGTTCCTTGATGAAGATTCACTTGTACTGTTTCTTTGTCAGATGAACACATGCAGAAGAAACAAGTCTGACTTCCTGTATGCTGTGTTATAAGTAGGAGATTCCCAAAAGATGGCGACTGTTCCCAATTTACTCTGGATACAAAAGGGATATTCTACGAGATATACTCAGCAGAGGGAAGAAGTCTGACTCGCTCTAGTACGCTTTGTTCCTTGATGAAGATTCACCTGTACTGTTTCTTTGTCAGGTGAACAAATGCAGGAAAAGCAAGTCAGATTTCTTATTGTATGCTGTGTCCTATGTAGAAGATTCCCCAAAGCTAGAGAGAAATTACACAAAAAAATATAGAACTAGAAAATAGAAAAGAAGAAGAAGAAGAAGAAGAAGAAGAAGAAGAAGATGGCTGCAGAGAAATACAAAAATGGCGACTGTTCCCAATCTATTCTGAACACCTAAGGGATATTCTACAGGATGTATTCAGCAGAGGGAAGAAGTCTGACTCGCTCTAGTACGCTTTGTTCCTTGATGAAGATTCACTTGTACCGTTTCTTTGTCAGGTGAACAAATGCAGAACAAGCAAGTCAGATTTCTTATTGTATGCTGTGTCCTATGTAGAAGATTCCCCAAAGCTAGAGAGAATTTACAAAAAAAAATATAGAACTAGAAAATACAAAAGAAGAAGAAGAAGAAGAAGAAGAAGAAGATTGCAGCAGATAAACAATAAAATGGCAACTGTTCCCAATCAATTGTGAACACCTAAGGGATATTCTACAAGATGTATTCAGCAGAGGGAAGAGGTCTGACTTGCTAAAGTATGCTTTGTTCCTTGCTGAAGATTTACCTGTACTGTTTCATTGTCAGGTGAACAAATGCAGAAGAAACAAGTCTGACTTCACGTATGCTGTGTTCTAAGTAGGAGATCCCAAAAGATGGTGACTGTTCCCAATTTATTCTGGATACCTAAGGGATATTCTACAAGATGTACTCAGCAGAGGGAAGAAGTCTGACTTGCTCTAGTACGTTTTGTTCCTTGATGAAGATTCACCTGTACTGCTTCTTTGTCAGGTGAACAAATGCAGAAAAAGCAAGTCAGATTTCTTATTGTATGCTGTGTCCTATGTAGAAGATTTCCCAAAGCTAGAGAGAATTTACACAAAAAAATATAGAATTAGAAAATGTCCGTATCCGCCGTAACGACGCACCCCTACCCCGACCTCCTACGACAATTTCCCGAGGTTTTCAAGCCCGAGCTCCGACACTCGCCAGGCTCCCCGTCCAAGCACGGGATCTACCACCACATCACAACGACAGGACCTCCTACTCACGCCAAATTCCGTCGCTTCCCGCCCCAGAAACTGAAGGATGCCAAACGCGCCTTCGAGGACATGGAACGCATGGGTATCTGTAAGAAAGCATCGAGCTCCTGGTAATCGCCCCTAGACATGGTAAAAAAGCCGGACGGGTCCTGGAGACCTTGCGGCGACTACCTGGCGCCTCAACCTCATCACAACGCCCGATCACTACCCGCTGCCCAACATGCAGGACCTAACGAACGCGTTGCACGGCGCGAAGTATTTTACCAAGATGGACCTCCTCAAGTCTTACTTCCAGGTCCCCGTATTTCCGGAAGACATCCCGAAAACTGCCATTGTAACGCCGTTTGGATCCTACACCTTCGCATACTCAACCTTCGGTCTGCGCAACGCCGGGGCGACTTTCCAACGACGCCCGGACGAAGGATGCCCTCGCGAATGCCACCACCCTGGCTCATTTCAACGACAATGCGCCCCTGCAACTAACGACCGACGCCAGCAACGTAGCCTGTGGGGCTGTGCTGGAGCAAGAAATTGAAACCCGCCGAAACAAGATACAGCACCTTCGATAGGGAACTCCTCG
The DNA here is from genome assembly GCF_036898095.1 of Palaemon carinicauda. NCBI lineage: Eukaryota > Metazoa > Arthropoda > Malacostraca > Decapoda > Palaemonidae > Palaemon > Palaemon carinicauda. The sequence continues at coordinate 195,352,316 of NC_090727.1, forward strand.
CCATCTACCTCGCCGTCCGCCACTTCAGGCACATCTTGGAGGGCACTCCCTTCACAATCCCGACGGACCACCAACCCCTCGTACACGCTTTCACGAAATCGACAGACGCATGGTCCTCCCGACAACAACGTCGTCTCGCAACAATCGCCGAATTCGGGTGCACCATACGTTACGTCCCAGGTAAGAAAAACCCAGTCGCGGACGCCCTTTCAAGGATTGAAATTGACGCAATCCACCTGGGAATTGACGACGCCAATCTCACAACCGAACAACGCACCGACCGAGAAGCACATGATCACCTGACGGGGCCATCCGCGCTCAAGATAAGTGCGATTCCCCTCGGACCAGCAGGAGTAACTATTCTTTGCAACACCAGCACCGGCCGCCCATGTCCCTCGATACCAGCCTCCTGCAGAAGGAAAATATTCGATATCATCCATGGACTTTCACACCCCTCAGGACGCACCACCGCTCGCCTTCTGTCTGAAAAGTTCGTCTGGCCAGGGATAAAAAAAGGACGCCCGGGAATGGGCAAGGTCATGCATCAACTGCCAGTCAATCAAAGTCAGCCGTCACACCGAATCGGGGGTAGGCGATTTCCCCCAGCCAAAAAGACGTTTCGGTCACATACACATTGACGTCGTGGGACCATTGCCCCCTTCTGGATCTGCTCGCTACCTGCTTACGATCATCGATCGCTCCACGAGTGGTTGGAGGCATCTCCGATGACCGAAGCTACGACTCAAGCATGCGCCGAAGCCCTCCTGTCAAGCTGAGTGAGCAGGTTTGGCGATCCTGACGACATCACGACAGACAGAGGCCCCGCTTTCCTCTCAGAAATATGGCTCGCTCTAGCGAACCTGATGGGGACAACGCTCCACAGCAGCACGGCATACAACCCCGCAGCAAACGGCATGGTCGAAAGAACTCACCGTGCCCTCAAGGCGTCCCTGATGGCGAGCTGCACCGACGGGGACTGGAAATCACAACTTCCTTGGGTACTCCTCGGCCTTCGCACCGCCCCTCGCGCAGACGGCGTACATTCGCCCGCCGAAAAAGTTTACGGGGAGGCGCTCGCAGTTCCTGCCGAATTCTTTCCCTCATCAACCGACGACACGCAGCTGGATCACCTAAGGGACATCGCCAGGAAGTTTAGGCCATGTCTCAAAACTTACCAGGACAGAACCAAGCACTTCAAGCTAAAAAACCTGGATGACTGCGGGTACGTTTTCGTCCGTGTCGACGCTCATCGACAACCACTAACTAGACCTTATCGAGGCCCCTACCGGGTAATTAAGAAGACAACGAAAGCCTTCCTTCTCGACGTCCATGGCCAAGAGTACTGGGTCTCGATAGACCGCGTGAAACCAGCGTTTCTCGAAGGAAGTGACACCACCTCCGCCGGACCTGGCAGATCCAGAGTGCCACCTCAAAACAAGGCGCCCAACAAAAGAAAAATCATCAAACGACGACAAGAGGAAGAGATCCTTACGCCGACCGCCGGCGCGCCCCTCTGTTCGAAAACAAGAGGGACCCTCCGACGCCCGAAAAGATACGAAGATTGATCATCAGCCCTATACGCCGCCCGATGTCTTGGGGGGGGGGGAGTACTTGTAAGGACACCGCTCCCTTCGTCGTCCAGAAAATCAACAAACTGTTTATTTATTTGAATTCTCCTTTCGCCACACCGTAGTTTCCCATGTATATGTATTCCACTCTATCAGAGCTATATTTTGACATATGTATTATTTCATTACATGTTTCTGTTAACTCATAATTTGTATATTTGTAAGTGTAAGAAAACATATATTTTGGCGGGCAATTCAATCTGATTTGGCGCCAGCGCCATCCTACCTTTCCGTCCGCACCTTGTAATATACTCCCACGCACATTTGAATAAAGTATCAGTTGATCTTGGTGACGCTTGTCTCACTGTCATTACAATATATATATATATATATATATATATATATATATATATATATATATATATATATATATATATATATATATATACACAAACAATTCGTGGCCAAGTCACTGTTCACGTAAGTTTCCTTGACCAGGGTTTGATTCCCAGCCGGCCAAAAGCAATTGTCTTTGTGTGATTTCGCCTAGGACTCTGATCCTGAGGTCGTTAAGAGAATAGACATTATTGTATAAAACATACATGGCTTATTAGGATATGTATATATATATATATATATATATATATATATATATATATATATATATATATATATATATATATATATATATGTACAGCCGTTTCTAGTCCACTGCAGGACAAAAGGCTCAGACATGTCCTTAGTTATATTTGAGATTAGTTTTCATCTCCACGTTAGCCAACGCGGATTGAGGATGGTGATAGAATTAAGCATGATCGCTCACAGGACACCAACCTAGTATGGGTAGCCCTCACTAGTACAACTTGGCTGATCATGGCGATGCACAAACTCTTTCATCACGTTAAGGAAGCCCCACTCAGAGAGGGATTATACACATAGACAGACAGACAGACACACACACACATGCACACACACACACATATATATATACATACGTGTGTGTGTATGTGTGCGTGTCACACACACATGCACACACACACACATATATATATACATACGTGTGTGTGTATGTGTGCGTGTGTGTGTGTACAGTATGTGTGTATGGTGTTTTCGTTGAACCACATATATAAAGGAATTGCAAACTTATGTCAATGAGCTCTTGATAAAGACATTTTTGTCGAAACAGTGCTGTAGTGAACAGAATAAATAAAAAGGAAAAATAAAGTCGCAGTCTCTTCAACCAGTCTTGAGAATATGAAGAAGCTGAGAAAATACGAGGATTCCTGTGGGAAATACTTTGGCACCAGGAAGGTAGTCGCCTTCAATGTATATATGTTACACCCAATCTGTGAAATTGCCCATTTCATGAATTGGGCTAACCACTTGTCCATTTCATGAAGTGAGCAAACCACTTGCCCAGTTCATGAAATGGGCAAGTGGTTAGCCCACTTCATGAAATGGGCAATTTCACAGATCGGGTGTAACATATACATATGTGTGTGTATATATACGTATATACTGTATATAGTTATATATATATATATATATATATATATATATATATATATATATATATATATATATATATATGTATATATATATATATATATATATATATATATATATATATATACATATATATATATAAGTGATGGAACTTTAACAAGATGAATGGGTTTGCGTATCGTTATGGGCAGCAAAGTTATACTAGTCAGAGCAACCCATACTAGGTTGGTTTGCTGTGAATGATAAGACTAAGTCTCCCACCATCATCTGTATGCAGTTGTTATCATGGTGATAGAAAAAAATAAACCCAGACATGAATTGAAATGTTTGAGTGCTTTATTTAAACTGACTAGGAAGGGCTACATTTATTGTTGTTATTGTGTGTGTATATATATATATATATATATATATATATATATATATATATATATATATATATATATATATATATATATATATATATATATATATATATATATATTTAGGCTCAAGCCATGTCGTCCTGATGGAAGTTCCTATAGGGTAGCTTCCTAGGGTATATTACAACTACGGCGATATTCCCAGAGAATTTACCTTAAGGTACCAGAATTCTAACTCCTGGAGCGAATATCCCTCCTGAAAGGGATATCGCGACATATCAGAGGACTTATTCTTGACACGCCACATGGCAATCTGCACCCTGACAGAGATTTCGTCTCGTAGGGGCAATTGGCAAGAAACGAATTCGGGAAAGAAAAAGGGGGAGCCGCTCCCAAGGCTCCTTATCTCCCGTTTTGTAAGCGTGCCTGGCGCCAATCCTGGCGCCATCTGTATTCCTTTTTGCGTAGCTTAACAACTCGGTGTTTTTTCCTGTGTTTCTCGCAAATTTTGGATTTATTCTGCTTTTCATGGCTTCTCCGTCTTCGTCGGCCTCTGATAAGTTGAGTACCATGTCTTTTATGTATAAATGTAGGCTCTTGGTAAATTTTTGAGTGATTAATAGGTTTAATCTTTGTTACAAGAGCCGTAGCCTACCGGAGGCGTCATGGACGCTGTCGCTCGCTAGGTATAAGTTTAGTTAGTCAGAGCAACATTCCCGGTTGTTTTGCTTTAATAAATTTTAGCTATTTAGCATTACATAGGATTTCCTTTCGTGCTTAGTATTATTTTGGCGAAGTATTCGCCATTCTGGCCTACGCTAGGCCATGTAGCCTAGTCGTTTGGTCCTAGTACTTCATGCATGATTTTGGTTTTTCCGAGTGTATTAAAATATTATTGAAGCTTTAGGCTATGTTTTATACATTTAAGATTGTGTTGAATATTTCCAAGATAGTATACGAGTGAGTTTCGGTGATTTAGGTAATCGATTCTCTTGGTGCCTAGGCTAAGTTGCTTATGGAGCCTTAGTATACTTTCTCATACTCCCCGGTTGCTTTCTTTTCTTCGGAGAAGGTATGCAATCCCTTTCCCTCTGTTTAAGCCTTGGGCTTATCCCTAAGTGGTTTTTTCCAAATTAATTTTCGATAAAACTATACTGGGGTGTTACTTTACCTTCCTGTTCCAGTAAGTCTGGTTCAAAGAGGGACAGAACAACGGAGTTTTTTAGTCTGAGTCTGTGTTTGTCTGGCTTGGGGTAGAGTCTCCCTCGCTGGCCTGACACAGACAAAGGTGGCTTAGCCTCCTTAGGTCACTACCGAAGGTTTCTGTGGATATGATTCCTTCTTTTGTGATCTACCAGACTAGTCCTTGTTGCTGTTCTCGGGGGAGGATAAGTTTCTTTCCCTGGGAGTAGCAACACCTTCCTTGCTTTGGTGCTCTGGGAGCTGGCAAGTATTTCTAGCCTCCCCCCTTAGATCTCCCTTAGGCTGAGATAAGTTTCTTGGCTGCGGGGGATCCGTCACTAAAGCAAGGTTGGTAGGACCCTCTTTTGTCCCTTCCCCCTCTATCTCCATAATGGCCTAGCCATTACAGTACTGTACGTCGTTCTACATCTGGACCTAGAATAGGTTAGGATGTGGAATTGACTCAGCCCCTTGCCGGCCGGCAGAGCTGCCGGCCGGCAAGGGTCTTATATTTTGAGTGCTGCCCGGACCTCCCTTGGTCCCTCATCCATGCCTGCCTGTAGAGCCAGACGGCATTGGTCAGGAAGCCTGAATTAGATTCTCCCCTTCCTTATATGCACTCTTTCGGATTGCCGGGCTTGGAGGTAGTGTACACTCTTATCCCGGCATCCATCCTATTTTTCTTCTAGTGCTGTACCCGACCCGGCTGCCGACCTATGAGGCCGGCAGCCGGGTGGGTGTAGTCCTCTGGTTCTTTTGCTTCCGGCTGGCATCGGTCCTGTACCTTTGCCGGCCGGCTAATGTCAGCCCTTGTCTGCCGGTCACCAAGAGTGTGGCCGGCAGCTGGGTACTACCTTGTGTAGTTGCCGGCTGGCAGTCATTGCCGGCCGGCATTGGCTGTAGCCGGCCGGCACTTACGGCCGGCCAGCACATGCATTTGAACCAGCGTTCTGCCGCCTTATAGCTGTTAAGTAGTATACTTTAAAGCTAGTCATGGCAAGTGCCGGCCGGCACGTAACCTCCTATACTGTACCAGTATTCTTCAGTATAACATATACTGTAAGAAGAAAACTATAGTATGGGTTTTGGTACAGCACTGTGTGTTCTAACACTTTTGTGTTTTCTTGCCCAAGTCCTTTGCTGTTGCCCTACAGATAGGAAAGTGAGTTCTTTCCTGTCTATTATCCAGGATTTTAAAATCATTGCTTAGGTGTGAGCTCCACCTGTTTCCTCTGGAAACTTTGCATTGGTTACTCTAGAAGAGATTAACCATTTGATTTTATTATCTGGAAGGCTGCAACAATGGGTTGTGAGGGAAACACAAGTGTGTGTCTTTCCTTTCTGAATTGTTATGCTATACTATGCATATCCAGTGATACATAGTTCACTTGATACTCATGGAAATTTCTTCTCTTTACAGGAGGACCTTCCGAAGTGCGGAAATGTTTTCTGCAACGTCCGCAGCAAGAATCTCTGCGGACATGAGTTTTGTAGGAGACACGCAGCATGCGCTGTCTCCAAGGATGATCTCCAGTATTGGGACCCTCAGGTATGTACTGTGTGCACTAACCTGATTACTGAGGCCTTTGATTCCCCTGGGATGGCGGAATCAAGGGATATAGCAAGGGAGAAGCTTCGTACCTGGGTAAGGGGCTTCCAAAAGAACACCTCTGGCCCTTATCTTCCAAGTGAGAAGATGAGGGTGTATCTTTTCCCTAAGGCACCAGCTGATGCTGTGATTCCCCAGCCTCAAGAGGAGATCCCCCAAAGTCAGATCCAGGTGGATGCTGAAGTCGCGGTTGCGATGCAAGACATCCAGTTAGATGACAGGATGTCTGACGTGGACGAGCGTTTGGAAGAAGACCTCCTGGCAGAAGGCCAGGATGAAGTTCAAGCCCCGGACGTCGTAGAGGAAGAGGACGACGAGGTGTCGGCTACTCCGGTTCAGATTCCGGAGCCTATTCCCTCAACATCGGCCGGTCTCCCAGTAGAGCTGGGACAGGCCCTCTCTTCTATTGTTGGAATGATCCAACAAATGCAGAAGGAGAATCAGGAGAAGGCGGCTGCAATGGAACTGCGGATGCAGAGCCTTGCAGAATCACATGGGCCCCAGAAAAGGCTCAATGTGAAAGACCTTCCCTTGTGCTCAGATGCTAAACCATGTGTCCGGCTGAGGAAGGAACCAGCTTCAAAGGAGGAGCCAGAGCCGAAGGAGGTCATAGTGATGGACCATACTAAGGCTCAAGCTTTGCTTTCATCCTCGTTGAAAGAGAGGGGCTTCTCTAACTCAAAAGTAGCTGAATTGAGCAAGATGCTCCCTTCGTTTGTGTCCTCTCCTGCTAGAGCCTTCCCCTTTTTACAGAAAGGGTTTGCGGCTGTACTAAAAGCAGTCGAGGCCGACAAGCCTTGCCCCTCCCTGGAGGAGTGTAAACCCTTGTCGCTGGCCCTACCTATGGACCACAAAGACTGGAAGGACGTCCATCTTACGTTCTCAGTTGAGAAGTTGGAGGCTGATATCGCCGGACGTCAGTTCGGCGAGGACCTCCCTATGCTGTCTGACTTTCTCTTGCAGAGAGAGTTCGAGACAAAAGAAAGATTGGCTGCCTCAATGTCTCTTCAGACTACTCTTGAGACGATGGCAAGTGACCCCAAGGTCCATGAAATGTTCATGGTGGTGGCCAAGACTCATCTGGCCACAGTGACGAAGGACCTTTATGGCTTCGTCAAGGCGAGGAGAGCTTGTAGAGAGTTTGTGTTCACCTCGGCTACGGTGAGGCACGAGCCAAGGAAACTAATCTCCTCCAACATTTGGGGCAAAGGCCTTTTCCCTACCGATTTGGTCAAAGAAGTAGTTGATAAGGCCGCCTTGGAGAATAGAAACCTTCTCCAGAAGTGGGGCCTGGCTATCAAAAGAAAGTCTTCCCCGGATGAGGGTCCTCAACCAAAGAGGAAGACTATGAGGACTAGGCTACCGTCTCGGCCAGCCAAGCCTTTTAGACAGCAACAGCAACTGCAATTGCCATTGCCTCCAGTGCCCCAGATTGTGGCACAAACCCCGACCACTTTTCAGTGGGTACCCCAGGCCGTGTCGACACAGTCCACGGCATTCACCCCATCGTTCGAAGGGCAGTCTACTTCCTTTCGAGGCGCCCCTCAAGGGGAAGGGGATTCAGGGGTGGTCGTGGTCAGGGAGGCAAGAACTCGGGACGGCAGTCCAAGTGGGATGATACCGGTAGGAGGGAGACTTCTGAAATTTCGGGATCGGTGGACCTTCGATCCCTGGGCCCACAGCCTACTCAAGAATGGACTGGGCTGGAGCTGGTACAGCACTCCATCCCCGGGCCTTCGGGTTTTCCAACACTCCACCCCCGTTCTGGAGGAGTACGTTCAAGAACTCTTGGAGAAAAATGTGATCCGAAAGGTGAAGTCCATCAAATTCCAAGGGAGGCTGTTTTGTGTTCCCAAGAAAGACTCGGAAAAGCTAAGAGTCATTCTGGACTTGTCGCCACTCAACAAGTTCATAGTGTATTGCAAATTCAAGATGCTAACACTGCAACACATAAGGACCTTACTGCCCAAGAGGGCATATTCCGTCTCTATAGACTTGTCAGACGCCTATTGGCACATTCCAATCAACCGTCGACTCTCCCCCTACCTAGGGTTCAGGCTACAATGAAGACTATACGCCTTCAGAGCCATGCAATTCGGGCTAAACATAGCCCCAAGGATTTTTACGAAGCTTGCGAGCGTAGCTCTCAAACAATTACGCCTAAAGGTAATTCAGGTAGTAGCCTACCTGGACGACTGGTTGGTGTGGGCAGCATCCGAGACAGAATGCTTGCAAGCTTCCAGTCAAGTGATCTAGTTCCTAGAGTACGTAGGTTCCAAGATCAACAGAAAAAAGTCTCGACTTTCTCCATCTCAAAAGTTCTAGTGGCTGGGAATCCACTGGGACCTTTTGTCACACCGTTTCTCCATCCCGGCGAAGAAAAGGAAGGAGATAGCGGGTTCTGTCAAGAGACTTCTAGATTCCGAAAGGATATCAAGACGCGAACAGGAGAGGGTACTGAGCTCTCTCCAGTTTGCTTCGGTGACAGACCCAGTGCTAAGAGCACAGCTAAAGGATGCAACCGGAGTTTGGAGAAGTTATGCATCAAACGTGTGAAGAGATCTGAGAAGACCAGTTCCGCTTCGGCTACGTACTCTTCTCAGGCCTTGGTCCCAAGCCAGACTTCTAAAGAAGTCGGTTCTTCTTCAGCCACCTCCCCCGTCGGTGACGATTCACTCAGACGCCTCGAAGGAGGGATGGGGAGGTCACTCTCATCGGAAAAAAGTCCAGGGGACTTGGTCCAAGCTATTCAAGACCTTTCACATAAACTTTCTAGAAGCTATGGCAGTGCTCCTTACCTTAAAGAAAGTTTCCCCGCGTCACTCGATCCACATAAGGTTGGTGATGGACAGCGAGGTAGTTGTGAGATGCTTGAATCAACAAGGATCGAGGTCACCACCTCTCAACCTGGTGATGTTGGCCATCTTCCGATTGGCGGAAAAGAAGAAGTGGTACTTGTCGGCAGTTCACCTTCAAGGAGTCCGCAATGTGACAGCGGACGCTCTATCCAGGTTCACACCGATAGAGTTGGAATGGTCCTTAGACGCAGGATCATTCTCCTTCATTCTGAATCAAGTCCCAGAACTGCAGATAGACCTCTTTGCGACGAAAGACAACAAGAAGTTGCCCCTGTACGTGTCCCCGTACGAGGACCCCTTAGCGGAAGCAGTGGACGTGATGTCCCTCAACTGGAACAGAGGGCCCAGGATTTATCTGTTCCCTCATCACAACCTTCTGTTGAGGGTCCTAAACAAACTGAGATCCTTCAAGGGGGTAGCGGCAATAGTAGCCCACAAGTGGCCGAACAGCGTGTGGTTCCCCCTGGCATTGGAACTACAGCTAAAGTTTGTACCGCTACCAGATCCAGTTCTGACCCAGCGAGTCCAGAAGTCGACTGTCTGCGCTTCATTACAGAAAATCCGGACCCTGCAGCTCATGATCTTCTCTCCCTAGCGGTGAGAAAGCGTTTCGGGATTTCGAAAGCCAGCATAGACTTCCTAGAGGAATATAAGTGCAAATCTACTAGAAGGCAATATGAGTCATCTTGGAGAAAATGGGTGTCTTTTGTCAAGGCGAAGAATCCGCAGGAGATCTCGACAGACTTCTGCTTATCTTTCTTCATCCACCTCCATGGTCAAGGTTTGGCAGGTAACACGATTTCAGCGTGTAAGTCTGCTTTGACAAGACCCATTCTATATGCCTTCCAGGTCGACCTAGGTAACGAGTTCTTTAATAAAGTTCCGAAAGCCTGCGCTAGGCTCAGACCTTCAGCACCTCCAAAGGCCATTTCATGGTCTTTAGACAAAGTTCTTCATTTCGCTTCTCTGTTGAGCAATGAAGAGTGTGCGTTAAAGGATTTGACACAAAAAGTTATTTTCCTATTTGCACTCGCATCCGGGGCCAGGGTTAGTGAGATTGTAGCCCTCTCGAGAGAGGCAGGTCGTGTTCAGTTCCTGGATGGGGGAAAACTGAACCTGTTTCCGGATCCTACGTTTCTCGCCAAGAATGAGTTATCCACCAACAGGTGGGGTCCCTGGAGAATCTGCCCTCTGAAAGAAGATGCATCTCTATGTCTAGTAGAATGCCTAAAGGTCTATCTTCATAGAACTTCAGACTTCAAGGGTGGTCAACTATTCAGGGGAGAAACATCAGGCTCAAATTTATCTCTGAATCAACTCAGAGCGAAAATCACATATTTTATTCGCAGAGCGGATCCTGACAGTACACCCGCAGGTCACGATCCGAGGAAAGTTGCCTCATCCTTAAATTTCTTTAATTGTATGGATTTTTAAATATTAAACTTAGCCGGTGAATATATAATAGCTGACGTCTCCGACGGCTCGACAGATTCCAAAAACTCGCGAGCGATCGCCGTGAAGGTTGCGGGTGTGACCACCAGCACCGACTATCGGCCAGATACCGCATATACTTGTGAACATCTCCAGTTCTTCTCTGTCGGTCTTGTCGACAAGTTGGTTCCACTCGCTTTATGACCTCGAGTTTTCTACCGAATTGGTGAAGTACTTGGTTTTGGTTTTATTGCTTTCGCTGTGTTGGATTATTCAATACTATCTTCAAAAGAAATGCTTTTGAAAGGAGAGGAAAAGTGTTTTGCCCTTGCTTTTTTGTTATCTCTGGTTTTTCCATAGAGTAAAGATGGCCGACCCTTCCCTCAGTGTACGGAAGTGTGTTTAAGGCTTTTAGTGATTATTTTATCACGTTATAAATTATTGTTGATATTTATAGATTTTCCTCTATATATTTTATATCTCACCTGCCTTTATTAGGCCTCTTCGATTAGCTTTCCATTTATACTAAACATCAAGATAAATTTTATGTTTTGTTTATATGCGGCCTTTAGCCTACCTATTCCTTGTAGGCGGTCCTAACTTGGAAAACGAAGTTAAACAACGTTGAGCCCATTCAACTTTTATTTTTTTAAGTTTAAATAAATTGCTCTGTAAGAGTTATGAAATGAATATTTTTTAGAAAATATTTTAAGAAATATATTCTTTGAATAGTCTCCGTGCTGTTTTTTTCAAAGATGAACTAACGTTTGGTTTATTTATGCTACGCAGTTTGCGCTCTATCGTTACGATAGAGAAAGAGAGAATCACGGTTTCACTTTGCAGAAAGAGTAAATCGATTTTGACGTTTTGTTCATTCTTCTTTCAAACTGAAGTGTTTTAGATACTAATTTAAAGGAACTTGTTAATTTTCAATTTCTTAGTCCTTTCAGTTTTTTCCTTTGGTCAAATAACCTGTTTATTGACGAAGGGTGAGTGGGCAATTCTCTTGTGTGTGACAAGAGAGAGAGAGAGAGAGAGAGAGAGAGAGAGAGAGAGAGAGAGAGAGAGAGAGAGAGAGAGACGGAGAGAGAGAGAGAAAGAGAGAACGATCCGATCTTTATTCTCGTCCCAAGTCTCTGTACAAGGAGTTTGGGGGCGAGTAACGTTGTTCTCGATTCAGTTTTTTACTCTCGTCCCAAGTCTCTGTACGGGGAGAGAGGATAAAACGTTTTTAGTTTTTATTCTCGTCCCAAGGCTCTGTACGGTGAGAGATTGAAAACGTAGTCTTTAGTGAACTAGTGTTTAGTCTCCTCCCCAGTCACTGATCCTTTTTAACTTTATATATTTCTGTTTTATTCGATATATATGTATATGTTTATTGATTTTTGCATGTGTTTCATTTTGTACTAATGTGCTTACATTATACGACTCATTTCGCAATTATAACCTTTTGATGTAAGGGAGAATTGCGTGCTTCAGGTAGAAATCAGTTTTATTCATGCCTAATGTGAAATTATTGAAAAATACGATATCAGTGAAGTAAGTGCAAAAAACATGTTCTGTGTTGCGGAGGGTTCGTTTGTTCGTGCTTGTCGCTCCCCTAGTCCGAGACCTCTTTCAGGCTCCCCTGCACCAGGGAGAAGTAATGTCGTAGGACTTAAGGGGACGAGAGGCTTTAACCAACGTACAGACGTTCCCTCTTTGGTATCGGACGTTTCTCGTCAAGATCGCCCTTACCATAAGATGGGTGAGACTGTGTTCTCCTCGTCATCCGAAGACTTTTCGCAAAAGAAACCTTGGCGCAAGGTTTCTAGACCCTTGAAGCGAAAGTCAGTCCCTTCAGGACAGGTCCAGCGTCCTGGCTGTAGCCATTGGGACAGCTCTGACCCTTTGCAGTCATCGGAAGACTGTTCGCCTATTAAACGCAAGCGTAACACGGGGTCCGAGGGTCGCGGTAAAGGCAATGTTTTGCCAACACAGACGTTACCGTCGTCTCGGCCCGTTCCGACTCCCGTTGATCCTAAATGGGTTGTCCTGCAGGACATGCAGACTAAGCTTGCCTCCCTTATGGAGAAGTATGACGTTGAGCAGGTTCACGATGAACCTTCGCTTTCGAGTCGCTGTTACGCTAAACGAGACTCTGACCGTCAGCCGCCCAAACGAGCATTTACTCGTCCGTTTGACGTTAGTGCTGAAGTTTCTTGTACTTTGAAACGTGATGTCAGTAGTTTTTCACGTCAGTCACGTGACATGGATCCTCCCTCGCTGCAGTCTCGTGTTGACTTTCAGCCGCTGCCGCAGTCTCGTGTTGACGTTCAGCCGCTGCCGCAGTCTCGTGTTGACGTTCAGCCGCTGCCACCGCAGCCCCGACCTGACGTTCGCCGACCGGCTCAGTTGCCTCGACTTGACGTTGAGCGTCAATCACCGCAGTCGAAGGTTGTTTTGCCTGCTCAGTCTATGCAGTCAAGGCAGTTCCGACGTGACGTCGAGCGTCAATCAACTTCAGTTGTTGTTGTTGGTCAGTCACAAGGATTTCAGTCCTTTCAGCAGCGGCGTGACGTCGCTTCCTCTACTGCTACTGCTGCTCCTTTGCTTGTTTACATTGCCTGTCAAGCGTTGCCGCCGCGGCAGGTCTCTACTTTTCATGAGACTCGGCAATTGTCGGACGAGGTTCCTTCAGATGAGGAAGTTGCTGTTCCTCCTCCTACTGATATTCCTTTGGGGACTTTGTCAGACGGAGAGGAGCCTAAAGCTGCTCAGCCCTCTTTGGACTTTAAAAAAATCATGCTGATTTTTAAGGATCTTTTTTCGGACCATTTTGTAACTGCTGCTCCTCGTTCGCCTTCGTCAGAGTTTACGCTAGGCCTAGCTACTTCGAAGCCGTCGTTTTCGAAGCTAGTGCTCTCTCGCTCTTCTAAGAGAGCTTTACGTTTGCTAGGCGTCTGGTTGATCACCAGGAGGAGTTTGGGGGAGACAGCCTTTGCTTTTCCTCCTTTTAAACTGGCTTCTAGAGCGAGCGTCTGGTATGACACGGGAGAAGTTCTCGGCTTGGGAGTTCCTGCCTCTGCCCAGGGAGACTTCTCAAGCCTCATAGACTCTCCCCGTCGCCTGGCCATGAGACGCTCTAAGATTTTATGGTCGGCTTCAGAGCTAGACCATCTCCTGTTAGGAGTTTTTCGAGCGTTTGAAGTTTTTATTTGTTGGATTGGTCCCTGGGAGCCTTAAGTAAGAAGGTCTCTCCAGCTGTCAATGTATTGCTGTACAATTATGTCATGCATGAACAAGGCTATCAGGGATGGCTCCAATAATCTGACAGCCACGTTCACTGCAGGAACAAGGCTATCAGGGATGGCTCCAATGATCTGGCAGCCACGTTCACTGCAGGAGTACTTGAGATGTAAGTGCGCTCAATGTGTTCATTGTCAAGACAAACTTCACGATGAAGACTACCAAATCTGTCTTGGCAGCAGTAAGGGAAGGCGACTGGATGGTCTCTCTCGACCTTCAGGATGCATACTTCCACATCCCGATTCATCCAAACTTTCTACAACATCTGAGGTTTGTGGACGGGAAAGTAATGTACCAATGTCGAGCACTGTACTTCGGCCTCATTCCTGCTCCTTTGGTTTTTACAAGGCCCTTGCAAAATGTAGCAAGCTTTCTACATTTTTTGAGGATTCAGAGCCTCCCTTTATTTTGACGACTGGCTAATCAGGGCGTCGTCATTATATCGCTGTCTGGAGAGCCTCTAATGGACATTAGACCTAACCAAGGAGCTAGGTCTAATAGTGAACGTAGAGAAGTCGTAACTTACAGTACCCCATCCCAGACTATTCTTTATTTGGGAATGGAGATACAGTGGCTGATTTTTCGGGCCTTTTCGTCTCCCACAAGAATGGAACAAGCTCTGTTAAAAGTCCTTCACTTGCAAGAGAAAAACAGTTGCTCTGTAAGAGTTTGAACTAGCCTCATGGGAACTCTTTCATCGCTGGAGTAGTTTATCTCTCTGGGGAGACTCAACCTATGTCCTCTCCAATTTCACCTAAACCATTGGAACAAGGAGAAGGGCTTAGAGAGTATCCCTTTCCCAATCTCCAACTCAGTCTAGACATGTCTGACTTGGTGGGACAGCAACATCAGACTTCGAGAAGGTCTTTCTCTTGCGATCAAGAACCCAAACCATGTGTTGTTTTCAGATGCATCGGATTTGGGTTAGGGAGCTCCACTGGACAGTCTGGAATGCTCGGGTCTTTGATCCACGGATCAGAAGGAACTCCATTTAAGGCAAGTAACATCTCTCCTTTGGCGAGAATTGTGCAAGGAAAAATGAATGTCTTGGCGGACTGCCTCAGCAGAAGAGGACAAGTCATCTCCATGGAGTGGACGTTGCATAAGACTGTGTGCGAGAAGCTTTGGATGACATGGGGTCAACCCACCATAGATCTTTTTGCGACTTCTCTGACAAAGAGGCTCTCGACTTACTGCTTTCCAGTTCCAGATCCAGAGGCAGCCCACATAGACGCTTTCCTGCTGGACTGGTCTCACCTGGACGTTTATGCCTTTCCACCTTTCAAGATCCTAAACAAGGTGCTGCAGAAGTTCACCTCTCACGAAGGGACCAGGTTGACATTGGTTGCTCCACTCTGGCCCGCGAGAGAGTGGTTCACAGAGGTACTTCTATGGCTGGTAGACGTTCCAAGAAGTCTGCCGTTACGGATGGATCTCTTGCGACAGCCTCACGTAAAGAGATTTTATCAAAGCCTCCCCACGCTTCGTCTAACTGCCTTCAGACTATCAAAAGACTTTCTTGAGCTCGAGGGTTTTCGAAGGAGGCAGCTAGAGCGATCGCGAGGGCTAGAAGATCCTCTACCATCAGGATCTATCAGTCGAAATGGGAGGTATTTAGAGACTGGTGCAAGTCCTCCTCTATTTCCTCTTCCAAGTGCCTCTGTAGTGCAGATTGTGAATTTTCTGCCTTATCTGAGAAACGGTCGCTCCCTCTCTGCATCTACCATTAAAGGCTACAGAAGCATGTTAGCTCTTGTTTTCAGGCATTAGGGTTTGGATCTTTCTAATAACAAAGATTTCCAAGACCTGCTTAAGTCTTTCGAGACTTCCAAGGAGCGTCATATTTCGACTCCTGCTTGGAACTTGGACGTGGTCCTACAGTTCCTTATGTCAGACAGGTTGGAACCATTAAATTCAGCCTCCCTGAAGGATCTTACCCTCAAGACACTTTTTTTTTGGTGAGCTTGGCTTCGGCTAAAAGGGTTAGTGAGATACATGCTTTTAGCAAGAACATCGGTTTCTCCGCTAATAAAGCAGTATGCGCTCTTCAACTTGGTTTTTTTGGCCAAGAATGAACTTCCGTCTCATCCTTGGCCTAAATCATTTGAAATCCCCAGTCTTTCTGAGATTGTGGGGAATGAAGTTGAAAGAGTGCTGTGCCCCGTTAGAGCTCTTAATTTTTGTTTATCCAGAACTAAACCGCGACGAGGTTGTTCAGAGGCTTTATGGTGCTCCGTTAAAAAGCCCTCTTTGCCTATGTCAAAGAATGCGTGGTCTTATTTTATTAGACTTTTGATTCGGGAGGCACACTCTCAATTAAGTGAGAAGGATCATAATTTACTTAAAGTCAAGGCTCATGAAGTTAGAGCGATAGCAACTTCTGTAGCGTTTAAGCAAAATAGACCCATTAGAAGTATTATGACGCGACCTTTTGGAGAGGCAAGTCGGTTTTCGCTTTATATTACTTGAAAGATGTCCAGACTCTTTATGAGGACTGCTACACACTGGGACCATTCGTAGCAGCGAGTGCAGTAGTGGGTGAAGGCTCTACCACTACATTCCCTTAATCCCAATATCCTTTTAATCTACTCTTGAAATTTTTAATCTTATTTTGGGTTGTACGGGAGACTAAGAAGTCTTTCGCAATCTTTTTGATTTGGCGGGTGGTCAAAATATTGTTTCTTGAGAGCGCCCAGATTAAGGGTATTGATGAGGTCCTGTTATAGGGGTGTTCACCCTGGTTATAGCAGATCCTGGGAGTCTTTCGGCATCCTAAGAGGATCACTGGGCTTCATGAGGATAGCGGACTAATGAGGCAGAGTAATAATCAGAGTCTGCTTCCTTACCAGGTACCTATACTTAAGTCTGTTTTTTGAATAATTGTCAAAAACTCTTGAGCATATTCGCCTTTATTGTATTAATACTGGTCTCTACCCACCACCATGGGTGTGAATCAGCTATTATATATTCACCGGCTAAGTTTAATATTTAAAATTGATATTTTGATTATAAAATAAATTTTTGAATATACTTACCCGGTGAATATATAAATTAAAGGCCCTCCCTTCCTCCCCGATAGAGACCTAGGGGACTGAGAAGAACTGGAGATGTTTACAAGTATATGCGGTATCTGGCCAATAGTCGGCGCTGGTGGTCACACCCGCAACCTTCACGGCGATCGCTCGCGAGTTTTTGGAATCTGTCGAGCCGTCGGAGACGTCAGCTATTATATATTCACCGGGTAAGTATATTCAAAAATTTATTTTATAATCAAAATATCATTTTGAACATCTCCGTTCATACACTGGCTGGAAGTCTTCCAGAGTGTTCTTTTGCCACTATGCGAAGCAAGTAGAGGAACTAAAGAGATCTGTGGTAGCAGTGGGTCGCGTCGTTAACCCTACTGTTTAACTCTGCGAGGAACAGTGGTTTTAATTGGGACGATTAATTCCAGGGTGAGTGTGTAGTTACATACTGTACTACAAACTAAGTGAGGGCACTGAGTTGCCCATGTAGACTGTTCCATTTCCAAAGGTGAACCTAGCATAAGTGCAGACATGTGTGCCGAGCGTTTCTAACGCTAATGTCATTGATTTGTAATACAGACTTTTATGACTTTGATACCTCGGTATCTTAAAAGTGGCATTTAATGTTTTTTCCTTCAGATAAACAAGTTCTGTTTACTATCATACTTATGCTTAAAGTTTTGGGTTATCCACTTCTTATATATATATATATATATATATATATATATATATATATATATATATATATATATATGTGGTTAACCTGTCTGTTTATTGTCTGTCAATGAACTTGTTCTTGAGAACCTTGCGTCTCCTTCACCTGTGTCAATTTATTGGTATAATTGAGCATTCATTCTATGTACCTTATCTGGGATAATTCTAATAGAATGGTTCCTTTATGCAAGCTATGTTGCATTGGTTTATGCTTTCCCTTAACGGGAGGACCCCGTCCCATAAGGGGACGATGGCGGTTTTACTAGTTTCCTCCTATGCGGATATAAACCTTTGTCCAATACAAGTATTGTGCGGAGAACTGGTCGATATTTCATATTGACGCAGTGGTTCTTTACAAACTATGCTTTACTTAATATAGGGCTAGACCACTATATTAGCTTGCCTGGTATTCATACATAGGTATATGTACTCTTCGAGACTTTTCCAGAGTCTAGTAGGACTCTTCCCTGTAGGGGGCAGGAAGCTCTAACATGGTTTATAGTTAGTTGAAAAGATGTATAACGGTAACATCTTAGGTCTCTAGGTCTAGTCGACCGGGAAAAATTACCTCCGGGGAGTACGGCACGTTCTGAGAATCCACAGATACAGTAATGCTCTGGTATACTTCCATCAGGACGACATGGCTTGAGCCCAAAAAACGGATTTTGAGCGAAGCGAAAAATCTATTTTTGGGTGAGATGGCCATGTCGTCCTGATGGACCCGCCCTTGCCTTTCTAAGAAAGGGCTGTAGGACCCCTCCCTACATACAGTATCTGTAGCACCTCGTGTACGCTACAAGGAATACAGATGGCGCCAGGATTGGCGCCAAGCACGCTTACAAAACGGGAGATAAGGAGCCTTGGGAGCGGCTCCCCCTTTTTCTTTCCCGAATTCGTTTCTTGCCAATTGCCCCTACGAGACGAAATCTCTGTCAGGGTGCAGATTGCCATGTGGCGTGTCAAGAATAAGTCCTCTGATATGTCGCGATATCCCTTTCAGGAGGGATATTCGCTCCAGGAGTTAGAATTCTGGTACCTTAAGGTAAATTCTCTGGGAATATCGGCGTAGTTGTAATATACCCTAGGAAGCTACCCTATAGGAACTTCCATCAGGACGACATGCCATCTCACCCAAAAAAAGATTTTTCGCTTCGCTCAAAATCCGTTATATGTATATATATATATATATATATATATATATATATATATATATATATATATATATATATATATATATATATATATATATATATATATATATATATATATTTATATATATAAACATGAATAATTTTTTTCCCTGAAGATTGTTTTACTCTCCGTGTTAACATCAACAATGTCTTCACTAAGTTTTTGTTAATTTTCGCAGGTTCTTCAACAAATAATGGACAATACACCAGAGTCGCTTAACCTTGAGGTCAACCTCCACCATGCTCTTGAAGATCCGTCCTTTCATGAGAAGTACCTCGACATTTCGGAAAAATTAGAGAGTTTGGGTTTCCAACTTTTCTTCTCAAAAACAATTCAGAGTCGTGAAAATTTCTTCTTCGACCCAATCGTTGGAGAAGAAGTCTATTTGTCTTACCAGATGTTGTTCTTGAGGATCTGATATAAAGAGTGTTTTGGGTTGGGAGGGAAAGGTAGTAAAAGAGATGATCCCTGTATATCATAACAAAGGGAGGCAGAAAATTTGGAGGATTAGCCCAAATGAAAGGTGGATTATAGGTTAGTGTTGTGTATAAAAAAAATGCAAAGTATATAGTTTTCAAAGATATATTAGTAAAGAAACTTTTTCAAAGTACATTTTTGAGTTCAAAGGAACTATCTCCTCCCAGAAAATATGGTTCATAGAGAGAGAGAGAGAGAGAGAGAGAGAGAGAGAGAGAGAGAGAGAGAGAGAGAGAGAGAGAGAGAGAGAGAGTATACTCTGCGGTAACTCGCAATATCAATCAGTTGTACTCGAGTTGAACTCCATTTCACGTAAACATATACGAAAATATATTCGATAAATTTTTCCTTTTTTTAAATTATGTATATGTACACGTAATATTTCATTGATAAATAGCTCAATCTCACCTCCAACTTTGCCGAAAACCAGGCTCCAAGTAGATCACTACAGAGAAAACAGTTGAAAAAAAAATCTTTAATACTCCTTAACGTCAGAAACCTCTTCAAGTTTTCGTGAGGGAGCCATTAAACAACAGTAATATCACGGTAGAGATGTGTGATATAATTGATAAGGAAATTGTGTCATACTAACTGCACGAAGTGGACATTATATAAATAGTAGGTTGGCCAGGTCACCAGCCATTAGTTGAGATATTATCGTTAGATGGTTTTTGTGTCCTTTGACTGGTCAGACTGTACTATATTGGATTCCTTTGTCTGGTTACAGAGCAATTTCCTTTACGTAGACATACACCGAATAGTTTGGCATCTGGGAAAGGGTAGAAGAGCCTCTTTAGCTGTGGTAAGCAGCTCTTCTAGGAGAATGACACTTCAAAATCAAACCACTGTTTCTTGTCTTAGGTAGTGTCATAGCCTCAGTAACATAGTCTTTCACTTTCTCTGGATAAATTTCTCTTACTTGATGGTACTGTACATTCGGGCACACCATTCTACCTTGTATGTTTTCCTCTTGTTTATTTCAATATTATTTTTTTTTATAGCCTATACATGAAAAATCTATTTTAATGTCGCTTCTCTCTTCAAAACATTTAATTTTTGTTGTTTATTACTTCTCTAGTAGTTTATTTATTTCCTTGTATCCTTTCCTCCCCGGGCTATTTTTCCCTGTTGGAAACCTGGCTCAAAACATTCTGCTTTTCCAACAATTGTGGTACCTTAGCTATCAATAATAATAATAATAATAATAATAATAATAATAATAACTAGCTGAACTCGGGACGAAAATAGTTTAAGAAATTAGCATTGTCCCTCGTTGATATCGCTCACTATCATGCAGTTCACTGTAATGTTGCTATATTTAACATCTTATGAGAGAAAAGTACATGATATCTTTATTTTTCCTATTTTAAATATTACCTTAGAATTTGGCAGGAACAAAGAAACTATGTTTTGCATTAATCTTTGAAATTTTCATTTGGACATGATATTCTACGAACGATTTACTCCGCCAAAAATAACCAATAAAACTCTAGAGAAATAAACATTTCCTGTGGCTTCCCTGTGGCAGATATTAACATGTAAAATGGCATTGACAAAGTAAATATTCATCCTATAAATCCCTGAAAATTTAATTAGATATACGAAGTATTCTACGAGTAATTTACTGTGTAGCCGAAAATCGCCCTCCCGGGGATATAGTAAAATGGCTACTGTGACTTTTCTGTCATGTATCAATACGAAAATTTTTATGAATGTAGTTCACATAACATTTATCAAATCCTGTGAAAATCATTTGGATATCTATAAAACTCTAAGAGTAGTTTGCTCCTCCTCACTGATTTTATAGATAAAAGTCGTGACTTACGAACAAAAGCGACAGGTTAGATCATGGAAACTGGCAGAAACAAAGCCTATATATATATATATATATATATATATATATATATATATATATATATATATATATATATATATATATATATATATATATATATATATATATATAATCAAATACAATTTAATTTTAATATATTTATTGGTAGAGAAGTTATTGACTCCACCGCCGAAAATATCAACTGCTCCCCTCACCCCCGCTCCGAAATTTATTGTTAGCGAATGCCTGGGCTACGGGTTGGGTGAGATATCTTCAAAATGTCTTGACATTTAGCAACAATAAAGGTACAAACACCTAATTGAACTCTACTACAATTTTCTTGGCACCTGTTACAGCATCACGAACACTGGCAAGTCTTGGATTTCCTTTTTTGACATGTGTTTCAAATTTTTCAGTTTATTTTCTGTTTTGCAGTCAACATTGCATGTTCTGCTTGTATTGCTGTCTACAAATTTGAGCGCTGCAGCAACATTAACTAAACAATGGCCTATACCAAGATATTCATTTTAGTTTCATCTTCATATGGTGTTGGGCAGTCCTCCTTCTTTTTATTAATGCACATAGCGCATAGTAACTAGGCAATCAGAGTCCCTGTGAAAGGAAAGGTTATGAGTTTCCAAATATCATCGCACTGTCCTCGGAAGTCATCGAAATTCACATTTGATTACTACTTGACTATTCAAGTTATAGGTAAATACCTAGACAAATGAAGTATGTAATTTTAATGGTATTTAACACTTTAACTACTTTTTGTACTTTCTTGGTTATAAGGAAATTTATTAGACAGGTGAAAAATATTGATCATAATCTATATGTAAGCTACAAGGTAAATTAGTATTCAATACCAACAAAATTACATACATATGAACAGCGCTTATTTCGTAGTTTACATAAAAGATTTTCCTTTTGTTTTAATATGAGAAATATATCTATCATTAATTAAAGGCATTACTGTCATAGAAAGGTATTCAGTAAAGTTATCTGAGAATTGTGAAAGTTCTGATATAATTCCTTTTGTACCTTTCCTGTCGACTGGGATGTTTTTCTTTTATCTTTTTGAAAAAGGAAATCGTTGCAAAGTAGCAGTTAGGTACTAACAGAAAGACGAGGTGAATGAACGTGCCTTTATTAAACAAGATACGATCTTATATACAAAAAGATAAGGGCAACAATGGTACAAGGACTTCAACAAGGTGAAACCTGCAATGGCAAGCTTAAACAGATTTTTCTATTTTCATTGCTGGAGAGAGCAAGAGATAAAAACACAATACCAATACAGGGTTTGAGCGTGTATGAAACACGTGCAGTACATGGCTCTGGAGATTGTCAGAATAGGTTGCAGATGGAGAAAATTTAGCAGATACAGCCAACAGGTCGACATATATCATTTAAGCTGCCAAGACATCCAGAGCATCATTCAGAGTGGTCCTTAATATCAGAAGGATCCAAGGAAGCTAGGCAAACCAGTTGGAGGAGTCATTTCATTGGGACATCAAAGCTGCTTTGAGGGTGTTATGAAAATGTTCAACTATTCTTGGTTAGCGACAGTGATATAAGCAGTTATCTGATGTATGGTATCCCCAGGAGGTTGTCGTATAATTTTTATAATTGAGAGATAAATGTGGTATCCAGGTGAGAAGTAAAATGCTCAGCGATTCCAAATCCCGGTATCCACCGCGTGAATAAGGTATGTGAACATGACATGAGGGGGATGTTGCAATGTGCATGGGGATGATTCCAGACCAATGAGTGGAGTGGTCATTGATGGTAAATAGGTAATGGTGTCCTTGTGATGTGGGTAGGAAACCTACTATGTCGACATGAATCTAGGCAAAATGACACTGAGGATGGTATGGTTAGAGTCATCATGGGGGACGTCTTCCCAAAAGAGGGATGTGCAGGATATCTTGCATACTCTGAATCTTTTGCGAAGGCATTGCAAGTCGATGTCAGGTGAATGGCTGCCAATGCATTTCTTCAAAGGGCAATAGCAACTGGATTAATTTTCTCAGGGACATGTTGACAGGTGCAGTTATATTCAGCTACGGCAGAGAGATGTCGGTGTTCTTTGGTGGAGTAGGCGTTGAACTGTCAACTGAAGGCGTGTACCATAGGCATGGAGTCCATGTGAATAAAGAAGGGCATACCTTTTAAGAAGTGGTGAAACTGACAGACTGATAAATGCACCACCAGCACTTTGCAGTCGAAGGTACAATAGGTGGATTCCGACTTGGACAGTTTTCTGCTGAGCAAGTCCAATTGATGGGGCAAGCTATTGACCAACTGCTAAAGTACTGCACCAATAGAGACATTTCTGGCATCAGTTGAGTGAACGAGATGGGCATGTGGCACGGGAAAAGTGAGGACAACAGCAGTTGATTGGACATTCTTTGCATTGAAGAAGGCTACTTCCTGAAGGGCTCCCTACTTTAGATGTTTTGACTTGTCCTTGAAGGTGGCGTGGAGAGGGACAATATTGGTGGTGATGGCTGGCAAGAACTGGTGAAAATAGTTTATCATGCCCAAGAATTCTTATAGTGCTCTGACGATTGAGGATATGGGGAAGTTCTGGAGAGCTGAAACCTTCCCAGGAATGATGCGGCACCATAAGAACGATATTTTGTTTTGGCTAAAGGTACACTTATTGTACTGGACTACAAGGGCGTTTGGTTGTAGATAGTCAAGGATGATACATAGGGGACGGATATATTCTTCTTCAGAAGAAAAGAACATAAGCATGTCGTTCACAGAACATACAAAGAAGGGGAGGTCCCCTAAGAGGCCATCCATGAGGCATTTAAAATGGGCCCTAGCATTACAATGGCCAAAACAAGAATGATTGAACATGTATATACCAAAGGTGGTGGTAATGGTGGTCTTGGGGATGTATTCTGGGTTCATGGGCACCTGATAATACCCTTTCAAGAGGTCGGGATTGGAGAACTCCTTCGCTTTATGCAAGTAGGAAGTTACTTTGGCCTCACTGTCTTTGTAAACTAAGGGTGGGGCTTTAGGGTCTTTGGATTTTAGGGAGCCTATAGGTCTACCTGCTCAATCCTCAGTAGCCATTGACCGGCCCTCCCTAGTCCTAGCTTGGGTGGAGAGGGTGATTGGGTGCTAATCACAAGGATATATAGTCTGTGTCTAGGGCATTGTCCTGCTTGCTAGGGCAATGACATTGTCCCTTGCCTCTGCCGTTCATGAGCGAAGAAAGAGAAAAGGGGTATTGATTTTGTTCTGTCTTCATGATTTGACACCTTTAATACCAACAAGGTTGAAGGGAACCATTTTTCTTCAGGATAACGTATAAGTGGCGAGGAAATGTGCACAGAGTAATGAAAATGTTATATCGGCAATGAGGAACTTTCAATGTTATTATACCCCTAATGGATAGTGTGAGTATCTCTTACCTTTGGATGAAGATTT
Organism: Palaemon carinicauda; assembly: GCF_036898095.1. Classification (NCBI taxonomy): domain Eukaryota; kingdom Metazoa; phylum Arthropoda; class Malacostraca; order Decapoda; family Palaemonidae; genus Palaemon; species Palaemon carinicauda. The sequence continues at coordinate 195,376,806 of NC_090727.1, forward strand.
CAGATTTGTTGGCAGCCTCCAGGCGATGTCAGCTGTCTTAAAATGACTACGTTGTGTCCTGGGGTGTGACATTGGTAGAAGTGAATAGCAAGCACGAGTGTCTACCAAAAACCACATATCCATGTCTGCATAATGTAAAAAGAAATGATTAGTGACAGGAGAGGCCTCCGTCACAAACGATGGTCAACTTACAAGTTTTCAGGCCATTAACAACCATCCACACATTTCTTTACAGCAGCCCTGAATCTGGAGGGGTAGTTGCAGAACTGCGGCTGATAAGCTTCTGTTCGTGGGTATGCAATATTTTTATACAAATCAAAACGACGTGTATCATTCAACATTGAAGCTTTATGTAACTCCTTGAATACAATTTAAGATTTACTTCAAGGGAAAAATCCCTCTCTGATAATTAATCTATTGAACGGTGTTCAAGCCATGCTGAAGCTCCATAGTTTCTAGCAACGTCTACACACTCACTATCTTTATGGCCTTGGACTGCAGGGACCATTATTTTGGGGGAGCCAACGACTCTATCTGCTGAGTCAATAGCAGTCATGGCCTAGCAATCCTGGTCCTTGCTTGATGTAGACGGGAATTGGCAGTAATCATGTGTATATATAGTTAGTCTGTATGACATTGTCCTGTACCTTGCCTCTGCTATTCATAAGTGACATTTACACCTTAGTTTCTTTTAGTGTCTAAAAACTCTCTATATTTGTGACTTAGGAATGGGGTATCATTGTTTTGGGTGAGACATCAGGTCTATCTTCCGATTTATTTGTAACTTTGGCCAAGCAATCCTGATCCTTGGTTGATGTAAACGGGTTTGAGTACTAATCATATGTATATACAATTAGTCTGTATAGTATTAACCTGTCCCTTGCCTCTATTATTCATAAGTGATATTCAAACCTTAAATTCTTGTAGTGTCTACAAACTCACTATCTTTGTGACCTCGGAATGGGGGATCGTTGTTTTGGGGGAGCCTACGGGTCTATCAGATTGGTCATTTGCACCCATGGCCTAGCAATCCTGGTCCTTGGTTGATGGAAACAGCTTTGGGCACCAATCATATTTATATATAATTAGTCTGCATGGCATTGTCCTGTCCCTTACCTCTGCCATGCATAAGTGACTTTTAACCTTAGCATTAGATTCTCGTAGTGACTACAAACTCACTATCTTTGTGACCTAGGATTGGGGGACTGTTTTTTTTTTTTTTTTTTTTTGGAGAAGCCTACGTATTTATCTGCTGAGTCATTAGCAGCCATAACATAGTAATCCATGGTCATAGCTTTATGGAGATTAGTTTGAGCGCTGATTATAATCATATATGATCAGTCTGTATGACATTTGTCCTGTCCCTGGCCTCTGTCATTCATAAGTGACATTTAATACTTTATACTATGCAAAGTACGTGCACCGATGTAGGCATTAGTTTTGGGTCTTTACAGTCACAGTAGCGAACAGCTACTTCTAATTTTCAGCTACCGTTATTCTCATTTCTTTACATCCTTTTAACAGTTTAATCTTGTAGCTTTTGCTTTATAGTGAAATATTGGGTTTCACTCCAGTTACACCTCGATTTTGAAAGGCCTTCCCGGTCCCAGCGTCAATCCATTTATTCTTATTTCATGAACATAATATGAGAAAACGTATGATAAAGTCATTCTGAAATAGCAAACCTCCGTTAAATCTAGGCAATTCACTCGCCCAAAATATATTTTTTCCCTTTTGTAGAGGATACATTACTATTTTCCCCCAAATCTAATCCATTGTTACTAGTTATAAGATCTGATTTCAGCGTAAGCCTAAAAGGCAAACAGAAAAAATTGAAAAAACTCCAATCACGTGGTAAACTATGGATTATGAGATCCTTTATCTGAAGATTTTAACATTTTACAAAATGTATGTTATATGCAATCATCATCCAAGTATATATTTTGATCCAATGGGATCATCAGGGAACTAAAATCACACGAGAGGCATCCACTTCCACAGCGTTGGATTCTCTGACATTAACACCACAAGGAAGGTCAATGGCGTGGTGAGAGTTCTTTGTAATATACCAGGTAGCAATAGAGTATTTGATGAATAACAGAGACGCCAATATATATTTGAATAGAAAGGTCATCTAAGTATTAGTTAAAGTATATAATGTAAACTTACCTTATTAAAAACAAACGACGTGAGAGGAAGAAAAGAAGAGACAGATTTTGCCAAATGCTAATGGCATTGAAAGTGCATGGTTGACCGGGCTGTGTACGGTATGTCAATAATAACATCCCTTTTCCAAAGGAAAAATGGATTCAGATATCTACTTCTTGGTAGAGGGAGGGGATAACATTACATAACATAAATGGCAAAATATAGTATACTTTTCCTTGATAAATAAATGATATCAATAAATCATTTCTAGGGAATAACACTTTGAGCTTAATATAAAAGATTTTCTAAGTCTAGTTACGTTCTTTGAGATATCGTGTGACAATTTGATAGTAAAACAAAGCATTGCATATTGTTTACATGGACCAAAGAAGCCGGCAATTGGACGCATAAGGCTGCCTTGCTACATAGGCAAATAATACCTTGTAAAATGTCCTTCTTATTCCTCAGCCATGTAGGCCTGGGTCTTCCATCTCTTCTAGTGCCTTGTGAAGTCCAGCTGAACGTTTGCTGAACTAATCTCTCTTGGGGAGTGCAAAGAGTATGCCCAAACCATCTCCATCTACCCCTCATCATAATCTCAACCACATATGGCACTCGAGTAATCTCTCTTATAGTTTCTTTTATAATCATGTTTCGCCATTTAACTCCCAATATCCTTCTGAGGGCTTTGTTCTAAAATATACTAAATCTATCGGAGATTGTTACATTGTCATATCATGACCCATGTCCATAGACTCGCAGAGTAACACCGATCTCTCTAAAAATGATATATTGTCTGAGTTTTATATGTACTATCAGGTGATTTAATTTCCAAATTTTACTTAACCTAATCATTGTCTGATTTGCCTTCTTCAATCTTTCGCTTAACTCTAATCATAAAGAACCTTTATGGAGATCATAGTTCCTAAATACTTAAATGATTATATCTCATTAATCCTTTCTCCTTGCAAAGATATTTCATCATCCATTGCATACTCCTTTCACATCATCTCTGCCTTTCTTCTATTTATCTTCAGTCTAACCTCGAGTGATATTTCATCCATTCTGATAAGCAAAAAGTATTGAATTAAAAGCTCAAGATAGAGAAGACTGGCGAAATCTAACCGATTCCCTTTGCGTCTATAAGCGTAAGAGGAAATGCTGATGATGAAAAGAAGGTAATTTGGTATGAGCGCTTACACATATTTTTGGAAAGATAAAACTGTGATGGCCGAGAGAAAGGTTATGACTCAAAGACAGGATGCAATAAACTGAGTAATTTTATTAAAGAACACTCTCCTTTATATACAAAACCTCAAGGCAACAGGAAAATACATGTTCAAGAAAATGACAATGATACATAGGCGACACGCAGACATGTCTATTCTGGTTCTTTTTAGTGTGAGGTAAGAACGCAGATACAAGCATAATATATACAAAATAATTTATGTACGATCGTGTGACATACGGTTGGTACATGGCTCCCCCCTTAAAAATGACACATCTCTACCTAGAGAGGCGAACTGTAGGCGGGTCATCTGGCAGTAGATAAGCAGGTTTCAGACGATCAATGGAGACCCAGTCTTCTTTGCCACGAATGTTTAGTAGGAATGCTTTCGGACTGCGTCGGATCACAAGGAAAGGGCCCGTGTAAGGGGGCGTTAGTGGTGGCTTGGTAGTGTCGTTGCGCAGGAAGACGAGCGTTGCAGAATGCAAGTCTGTTGGTATGTGATGCTTCGCTGGGGGCTTGTACGTCTGGCGGCATGGAGTAATTTTCCCACGACGTGACGTATGCGCTGGAGATCATTGGAGGAGGTTGTAGAAGGAAAAAATTCGGCCGGGACGACCAACGGGTCGCCATACACCATTTCAGCTGCCGAGACGTCGAGGGCGTCTTTAGGAGTGGTCCTTAGTCCCAGGAGGACCCAGGGAAGCTGAGTAAACCAGTTGGAATCCTTGCAGCGGGACATCAAAGCTGCTTTGAGGGTGCGATGAAAACGTTCAACCATTCCATTGGCAGCGGGGTTGTAGGCCGTTGTCTGATGTAGGGTGATGCCCAGGAGATTTGCTAATGATGTCCACAATTGAGAGGTGAAAGTGATTCCTCTGTCAGAAGTAATATGCTCAGGGATACCGAATCTTGAAATCCATCCAGAGAGTAAGGCAGATGTACATGAGGCGGACGTTGCAGTTTCCATGGGAATGGCTTCAGGCCAACGGGTGGAGCGGTCGATGACGGTAAACAGGTAACGATGTCCTTGTGATGTGGGTAGGGGGCCTACAACGTCGACGTGAATGTGTGCGAAACGACGCTGAGGTTGAGGAAAGGTGCCCACTCCTGAATCCGTGTGTCGATGTACTTTGGAAGTTTGGCAAGAAGTACAGGCGCGGACCCAATCCTTAGCATCCTTAGAAATGCTGTGCCAAATGAACTTTGCCTTCAGCAGCTGTGCAGTAGAACGGCGCGAGGGATGTAAAAGGCCATGAATGAAATCAAACACCTGTCGGCGCATGGGAGCAGGAATCCAAGGTCGTGGTCTGCCAGTACTGACGTCACAGAGGAGGGTGGTGTTGGAGTCGTCGAGGGGGAAGTCTTCCCAACGGAGGGGTGTGCAGGATGTCCTACATGCTTAATATTCTGGATCCTGTCGTTGGGCCTCAGCCAGGGCGTTGTAATCCAATCCCAGTTGAACGGCAGCCAACGTGTTTCTTGACAGGGCATCGGCAACGGGATTCATTTTCCCAGGGATATATTGAAGGGTGCAATTGTATTCAGCCACGGCGGAGAGGTGTAGGCGTTGCCGGGCGTACCAGGCATCAGACTGTCGAGTAAAGGCGTGCACCAGAGGCATGTGGTCTGTGCGAATGACGAAGGGCGTACCTTCTAAGAAATGACGAAAGTGACGGACAGCCAAGTGCACCGCCAGCAATTCGCGGTCGAAGGTAGAATAGCCCGATTCTGCCTTGGACAGTTTTCTGCTGAAGAAGGCCAATGGGCTGGGCGAGCCATTGACCACCTGCTCGAGTACTGCACCAATAGCGACGTCGCTGGCATCGGTGGAGAGAAGGAGAGGGGCATGTGGGATAGGAAAAGTGAGAGCCGCAGCAGTTGATAGGGCCTTCTTTGCATTGCAGAAGGCTGCTTCTTGAAGGGGACCCCACTTCAGGTCCTTTGGCTTGCCCTTTTGAGAGGCATAGAGGGGAGCAAGAGTGGCGGCAATGGCTGGCAGAAAACGGTGATAATAGTTGGTCATGCCCAAGAACTCCTGCAGAGCTTTGACGGTCGAGGGCGCGGGGAAGTACTGAATGGCTGCTACCTTCTCAGGGAGGGGATGGACTCCTTCAGGAGTGATGCGATGCCCTAAGAACGACACTTCGTTGGCGCCAAAGGTACACTTGTCGTACCGGACTACAAGGGCGTTTTGTTGCAGGCGGTCGAGCACGATGCGCAGGTGACGGAGGTGTTCCTCTTTTGAGGAGGAGAACACAAGTATGTCGTCCACATAACATACACAGAAAGGGAGGTCCCCTAAGATGCCATCCATGAGACGTTGAAACGTGGCCCCAGCATTATGAAGGCCAAAACCGGAGTAATTGAAGGTGTATGTACCAAACGGAGTGGTGATGGCAGTCATGGGGATGTCTTCTGGGTTCATAGGCACCTGATAATACCCCTTCAGGAGATCGAACGTAGAGAAAACCTTTGCTTTGTGCAGGTAGGAGGTCACGTTGGCAATGTTTGCGAGGGGGTAGTGATCTGGTTCTGTTTGCATGTTCAGGCGCCTGTAATCCCTGCACGGACGGAGGGAGCCGTCTTTCTTCAGAACGATGTGTAAGGGTGACGACCATGGGCTGGAGGCCTTTTGGCAAAGGCTCATTTCTTCCATTTCGGCGAACGTCTGTTTGGCGGCTGCCAATCGTTCCGGTGCCAGACATCTGAATTTTGCGAAGACTGGGGGTCCCGTCATCTTGATATGGTGATAAATACCGTGCTTGGCAGGAACCGTGGGCATTTAGCGAAGTTCTGGACGGAAAACTTCCGGGTACGACGTGAGGAGGTGTGCGTAGTCATCCGTGGGTGCGCTGATGTGGAGAGCGAGGTTAGAGGGGGCGGGTTGAAGAGGTGTCGACAAGTACGAGTTTGCGTTGACCAATGGTCAGTGGGCGACATCGACCAGAAGGTGGAAATGAGAGAGGAAATCCGCATCGAGGATTGGCATTGTGACGTCAGCAACGAGAAACTTCCAATTGAATTTACCGTTTCCGAACGATAATGTGAGGTTCTCGTAACCGTAGGTGGGTATCGCAGATCCGTTGGCAGCTACCAAGCGGACGTCGGCAGATGTAGACAGACTACGTCGTGTCTTGAAGAGTTTCCTTGGCAAAAGAGAACGACAAGCATCCGTGTCTACCAAAAATCGCACGCCCGTTCCTGCATCATGTAAAAAGAAAAGATTAGAAACACGGGAGGCCACCGCCACGAGCGATGGCCTACTTACACGTTTTTTGGCCACTGACAATCCTTGGCACATTTCTTCGCGGTTGCCCCGAATCTGAAGTGGTAGTAGCAAAACTGCGGTGGATGGGAGGCAGTAAGTGGCTGTAGAAGTCGTTGGTTGGGGCGCGAGCTATTGGTGGGTGGTGGGTGGCTTTGTCGCCGCTTCGGCACGTCACGGGGTAGGCGTGTATGTCCTATGGCATTCATGTCAGCTTTGGTTGACGTTGAATAGGCATCCTCTTCGTCAGGGGTGGAGGCGTTGATGGAGGTCTTGAAGTGCTGTCCATAAGGGCGTCGGCTTTGGTCATCAAGTCCTTTATGGGTAAACTATCGACATCGGGTATGGCAGCGCGTATAGGTCCGGGTAAACGGCGTATCCAAAGGGCACGAAGTAGGTTCACCTCACGAGGAGAGCCGTCTGCGGCAAGTTGAAGGCGAGCGATACTGGTCATTTCCCTGAGGGCAAGCGAAGCCCTTTGGTCCCCCAACGGTTGTTGAGAGAGCTGAAAAAGCTTTGCTATACGGGCGTCTGGCGACGGCGAGTACTGCAGCAGGAGATATGTTTTGAGGGCGTCATACGCTATTGGGGTGTCTCCTTGTTCACATAGCCAGTCGGATATTTCTGGGAAGGTGTCCTCGGGTATCGCCGCGAGAACATAATCTGCTTTGGTGGTTGAGCGAGTCACGCCGTTTATGCGAACCTGGACTTCTGCACGCTGAAACCAAGCAAACGCCTCTCCGCTGGCGAACGGTGAAAGTTTCAATGGAACAGCCTCAACGCCAACTTCTGTAGAGTCTGTCTTAGTACCAACAATGGAGGGGCAAGGGGGGTGGGAGTGGAAGGCGGTGGGAGCGAGTCGACTTCCGGAGTCACCAATGTGACGGCCGAGAGAAAGGTTATGACTCAAAGGCAGGATGCAATCAACTGAGTAACTTTATTAAAGAACACTCTCCATTATATACAAAACCTCAAGGCAACAGGAAAATACATGTTCGAGAAAATGACTATGTTACGTAGGTAACACGCAGACTTGTCTATTCTGGTTCATTTTAGTGCGAGGGAAGAGCGCAGATACAAGCATAATATATACAAAATAATTTATGTACGATCGTGTGACACACGGTTGGTACAAAACATTTTTTTTTTCAAATATGAAGCTAGCGAAGTCATTGCTTTGTTGTAAAAAGAAAAAATCAGTAAAGATGATTTATTCTCGATGCCTGTTTAAAGCATGTATTATCTAACTGTATGATTTTATGAGATGAAAACGGGAAATGAGAGGAGAAGCAAGATTAAAGAGTTATGAATGCAGTGTGGAGTGATAATGTTTAATAGATCTGTTAGTATATATTGGTAACGTCAGGATGCATGCACTCATGGAATCGTTTGAAAGTGGCCGTATTGAGAGAATGTTTGAAGTAAATTTCAGCAAATGGTAATAGGGATAAATTGGAACAATTTATTTTGTATAAATAAAGAAAAGATAGGTGTTAATGAGGGATTTGAACGGTCCATGGTGTACTATGGAAATGAGCAAGATTTCTTGAAATAATTCAGAGTTGAGAACAATAATATAAAAGGAATTAAAGTCTAACTGTATTAAAAAGTGGTTTAACTAACTGTCACATGATGGAAAATATATATAGGAAGTTTTGACATCTATTTAGAAAATAGTGGAATACTCGGAAAAGAATAGTAAATAATAAACATGTGTCGGTTTAAAAGTCGTATGATTATTCACCTAAATTTGGCTGTGTCAAAAGTACCCAACAATTTCTGTTCCAGATGCTACATCTCTTCACGCTCGCATCTATTTTGAATAATTTTAGTCACGAAACGACGTCTATATCTTACATGAGACTGGGAATAAGAGGCGAAGAGTGGAAGGTAAGATCTGTAGAGATATGTGTTTTCTCTCTCTCTCTCTCTCTCTCTCTCTCTCTCTCTCTCTCTCTCTCTCTCTCTCTCTCTCTCTCTCTCTCTCTCTCTCTCTCTGTGTGTGTGTGTAAAGGTTGCGGTAGCATTGACAACTGTATAACATGGAACGTAGATGCAGTTGTCAATGCCACCTAAGAACTTAGTAGTCTTATTTAACTAGATGTAGGTATCAATATGTAAATAAAATTCATACACAAATCATCGAAGAATACAAGAGCTATCATTGCGACAGCATATAAAGCCAATTACCAAATAAGGACTATAATAGACTGACAGCAAATAAATCTTAGGTTCCCTTGAGGGTTTTACGTCGAGGAGTTTTATCAGCATCAAAGAATGTTTTCTTCGTTTACCTTGGTTTGTTGAACAACGTCCATCATCTTACAGAAGGAAAAATGAAGACGAAATTGCAGAAACTACAGGAGATAATGTATAAGGAGTGAGGCAAACATTGCTTCGTTCGGAGATTCAATTTCTTCGCCTTAATGCAATTTCATGTTTTTTTTTTTTTTTCGACATCTTGGTATGGATAGCAACAGGATAAAGGAAAGTCCGGATCAGGTCGCGAAATGGAAGGACACGAGGTTAAAGGAAATTGATATCTGAGAAAATTTTATTTAGCCAGATTCGCTAAATGCTGTTGTGAGAAAGAGAGAGAGAGAGAGAGAGAGAGAGAGAGAGAGAGAGAGAGAGAGAGAGAGAGAGAGAGAGAGAGAGAGATTGATGGTCTACTTTTGATTATGCAGGACTAATTGACAGGATTAATTGGTATGCACAGAGTTTATAAGACATTTATCTACACTTTCCATACAGAGGAAAACGATGAAGTCGTAGGCGTACAGTCACCTGATTAATCTGAAGTTTCCATGAAAGAAACACAAAAGTTTTCTTCAATTAATAGTAGTAGTTTGGCAAGGGCACCAGCCACCCGTCGAGATACTACCGCTAGAGAGTTATCGGATCCTTTGACTTGCCAGACAGTAGTACATTGCATCTCTCTCTCTCTGGTTACTACTCATTTTTCCCTTCCAAACATACACCTGACAACAGTGTGATTACCAAACATTATTTCTTCGCACAAGGGATCAACTATCGCACTGTAACTGTTCATCGATAATATCCTTCTTGATGAGGATAGAATAGAACCTAAAGCTATGGTAAGCAACTCTTCTAGGAGAAGGACACTACAAAACCTTGTTCTCTAATCGTGGGTAGTGCCATAGCTTCTGTAGAATGGTTTTCCACTATCTTGTGATTGAGTTCTCTTGTTTGAGTGTACTTTCGGGCATACTGTTCTATCATGTTTCTCTTCCTTTTGTTTTTATTTGAAGTTTTTATAGTTAACATATGGAATATTTATTTTAATATTGTTAGTTCTCTTAGAATTCTATTTTTATTGTCCATTACTTCCCTTGTAGTTTATTTCCTTAATTCCTTTCCTCACTGGGATCTTTTTTCCTGTTTGAGCCCTCGGGCTTGTATCATTCTGCTTTTCCAACTAGAGTTGTGTCTTGGCTGATAATAATAATAATTAATAATAATAATAATAATAATAATAATAATAATAATAATAATAATAATATAGAGAATAACAATTAGGTTTTTCCTTGACTATTAGCATGCCCTGACGATGAAAGAGATAGCCATTGATAGTGGAATAGGAAAATTAGTGACATCACATCTGCCTATTCTTTCTTCTAGTAGATTAATTAAGAAAAAAAAGCTATAGCTTTCCCAGGTACTGAATATGGATGAGAAGAAAACCTCAACAAAGTTATACCTAAAGTAAACGTTTCGCCTGAGGATTATAGTAACATCTATTCAAGCATAAGGGAAATAAAATCTCTCTCTCTCTCTCTCTCTCTCTCTCTCTCTCTCTCTCTCTCTCTCTCTCTCTCTCTCTCTCTCACAAGAAAAGCTATTTTATTTACCTGCCATCAAGAACGTAGTTCGACTTGAGGCTTCCTCAATTTGGAAATGGGCTACTGTCGGAGTTATGAATGCACCTCCCACTGAAATCTGCAGTTAGGTTATTCACTAAGAGATCTTTCGTTTGAGTCTGGTGGGAGTAACGTGAATGGGACATATTCAAAATTCCCTAGTCACTTTCTTCAGATCTGCGCAAATAAGTGCCTCATGTATACAGTATAGGAATTCCCAAGTTCTGTTCCGCCAAACAATTTTGAAATGTTTGGAATGTGAAAATCCGAATGTAAAATTATTTAACTTTTTTTTCAGATTAACCCCATGAAAGTTGTATATAGAATTATTATGAAAATTTAAATTTGAGTAATCGTTGTTGATTTATCGTGTTTCCATATATAGAAACGTTAGTAAATTGGAAAGTGCAAGAGTTTCCTGAATAATTACAGGATTCCAACTAATTGCAAAATTGCATTTCATGATACCGACTAGATTTTAATTGAAGATACTTGAACTTACAATCAGTAGCTTTTGCATTTGTTATTGGATGCCTTTTTGCTTGATGATTGATGATGATAAGGTTAATAACTCCAGAGAATAGATCGAAGCTGCTTCAACTACTAGCTTTTGACAAGTGAATTATTGAGGAAAGATTATGGATATTTCCCAATGATTAATAGCAATTTACATGTTAAGGGTTAGTTATGTGATTAATAGCAGTGTTGATTCCTAATTCAATATTGGAAATGGTGAAAAATCTCAACAACAACCAAACGCAAAGAATGATAAAACAAACACCATCATCTGAAAACAAACTGGCTTTATCCATCGTTAGACAACTCCAAGGACAACCAAAATACTTATTAACTTTTAAGAGAATGGATGTGTTTGTACGTGGGTGTGTGAATATGAGAGAGAGAGAGAGAGAGAGAGAGAGAGAGAGAGAGAGAGAGAGAGAGAGAGAGAGAGAGCTCTAATTCTAATTAATGATTAATTGGCTTTTTCTAGAGCTCGTCTCTTACAAACGACATTTTCATCTCATTATGAAAGCAATAACATTAATTAATACGAAAATTACCATTATACAATTCATTCAAATATCTTGACCCAGGCTTAAACTGAAGTGTCTTACACTTTGCATAATAATAATAATAATAATAATAATAATAATAATAATAATAATAATAATAATAATAATAATAATAATAACAACTAGCTGAACTCGGGACGGAAACAGATTAAGGAATCGGTGTTGTTCATCGTTGATGTCGCCTACTATCACGCAGCTCACTGTAATGTTGCTACATTTAACATTATATTTTCTTATATTAAAGAAGGCTACATGATAGCTGGGGTTTTCCAGTTGTTGATATTACCATAGAATTTGGCAGGAACTGAAAAGTTATGCTTCCCATCAATCCTTGAATTTTTAATTTTGATATACTATTCTAAGAATATTTACTCCACCGTAAAAATAACCATTCAAACTATATGGAAATAAACATTTCCTGTGAATTTTCTATGACCGATATCTACATGATAATGGATATGGATAAAGTAAATATCCTTTCTGTATATCCCTGAAAAACGGTTACTGTGACTCTTCTATGTCAAGTATCAATACGAAAATTGATTTGAATGTAGTTCACATAACACCCAACAAATCCTGCGACAATCATTTGGATATCTGTAACATTCTAGGAGTATTTTGCTCCTCCTCATTGATTTTATAGCTAAATTTTTTCACTTATGAACATAAGTGACAGCCAGGACATGCCTATAGCAGGTATGAACACGAAAATGGGCAGGAACAAAGCCTATATATATATATATATATATATATATATATATATATATATATATATATATATATATATATATATATATATATATATATATCTCATACAATTTCATTTGAGTATATTTAATGGTAAAAGAGTTATTGACTCCGCCGCCGAAAATATCAGCGGCTTCCCCCACCCCCACCCCTGCTCCGAATTCTATTCTTAGGGAGTGACTGGGCCACGGGTTGGGTGAAATATCTTCAAAAAGTCTTGGCATTTTGCAACAATAAAGGTATAGGGACCTAATAGAATTCTACTACGATTTTCTTGGCACCTGGTACAGCATCACGAACACCGGTAAGTTTTGAATTTCCTTTTTTGACAAGTTTTTCAAGCTTTTCAGTTTATTTCCATTTTTGCAGTCATCATTTCCTGTTTTGCTTGCATTTCTGTCCACAAATTTGAGCGCATCACACATCAACTTTTAAAGCTATACATTGGCCTGTACAAAGCTAGGCAATCAGAGTCCCTGTTAATGGAAAGGGTATGAGTGTCCAAATATCATCGCACTGTCCTCGGATGTCATCAAAATTCACATTTGATTATTACTTGACTTTTCAAGTTATAGGTAAATAACTATAAAAGTAACGTATGTATTTTTAATAGTAATTACCACTTTGACAACTTTCTGTACTTTCTTGGCAATAAGGAAATTTATTAGACAGGTGAAAAACATTGATCGTAATCTATCTATAGACTACAATAAGGTAAATCAGTATTCAAGATCAACAAAAGTATGTATATTTCACCAGGGCATATTTCATAGTTTTACATATATTTTTTTTAATAGGATAAATATATCTATCAATAATCAATGTCACTACTGTCATAGAAAGGTATTCAGTAAAGTTATCTGAGAATTGTGAAAGTTCTAATTTAATTACTTTTGTACCTTTCCTGTCGACTGGGATGTTTTTTCTTATCTTTATTATAAGGAAATTGTTGCAAAGTAGCAGCTATGTACTAGCAGAAAGACTAGGTGAATGTACGTGCCTTCATAAAACAAGATACGAGCTTATATACAAACAGTTGAGAGCAATAATGAGTACAAAGACTCCAACAATGTGAAACATGTAATGGCAAGCTTAAACAGATTTTTATATTATCATTGCTGGAGAGAGCAAGATATAAAAAAGCAATAGTAATACAGTGCATGAGCGTGTATGAAAACGTGCAGTCATAGCCCTCCCCACCCCTAATAAAGACATGCATGTTAAATAGTGTATCCAACCCTAGAGAGGCAAACTGCAGGTGTGTCACCTTGCATGAGATATACAGGTTTTAGGTGGACAATAGAGACCCGTTCTTTGTTGCCAAGAATGTTAATTAAGAAAGCCTTCGATTTACTTTGGATAAGCAGGAAAGGGCTCGTGTAAGGAGGTGTCAAGGGTGGTTTGCTAGTATTGGTGCTCACAAAGACATGCGTTGCTGTGTTTAATTGTTTCGGTATGTGTTGCTTCGCTGGGGGCTTGTAAATCTGGCAGTAGGGAGTAAATTTTCCAGCAACGTGACGAAGGCGATGGAGATTTTCGGAATAGGTTTCAGATGGAGAAAATTAAGCAGATACGACCAACAAGTCGACATATATCCTTTGGGATGCCATGACATCCAGGGGGTCCTTAGGAGTGGTCCTTAATACCAGGACCAGGGAATCTAGGTAAACCAGTTGGAGGAGTCATTTCAGTGGGACATTAAAGCTAGTTTGGGGGTGTGATGAAAATGTTCAACTATTCCGTTGACTACGGTGTTATAAGCAGTTGTCTGATGTATGGTTATCTCCATGAGATTGTCTTATAATTTTCACAATTGAGAGGTAAAAGAGGTACCCCTGTCAGAAGTAAAATGCTAAACGATTCGAAATCTCGTCATCCACCCCGAGATGAACATGAAGAGGACTTTACAATTGACATGAGGATGATTCAAGACCAACAGAGGGATGTGCAGGACGTCTTGCATAGTCTGGATCTTTTGCCAAGACATGGCAATACATTGTAAGTTGAATGGTAACCAATGCATTTCTTGTCTGGGCATTGGCAACAGGATTCATTTTCCCGGGGACATGTTGAAGGGTGCAGTTATATTTAAAAATGGCCTAGAGATATCGGCGTTGACTGGTGGAAGTAGATTTGGCGTTGAACTGTCAACTGAAGGTGTGCACTAGAGGCATGCAGCCCATGTAAATAAGGAAGGGGATACCTTTCAAGAAGTAGCAAAACTGACGGAGAGCTAAATGCACCACCATCGATTTGCAGTCGAAGGTAGAGTAGCTGGATTCCGCCTTGGAAAGTTTTCTGCTGATGAAGTCCAATTGATGGGGCGAGCTATTGACCAACTGCTCAAGTACTGCACCAATAGAGACATCGCTGCCATCGTTGGAGTGAAAAGATGGTCATGTGTCACGGGAAAAGTAAGAGGAATATCAGGTAATTGGACATTCTTTGCATTGCAGAAGGCCACTTCCTGAAGGGCACCCTACTTCAGGTCTTTTGGCTTGCCCTTGAGGGAGGCGTGGAGAGGGCCAAGAGTGGTGGTGATGGCTGGCAAGAACCAGTGATATCAGTTTATCATACCCAATGATTCTTGCAGTGCTTTGACGATTGAGTGTATGGTAAAGTTTTGAACAGCTGAAATCTTCCCAGGAGTGATGCGGCGCCATACGAACGATACTTTGTTTGCACCAAAGGTACACTTGTCGTACTGGACTAAAAGGCCATTTTGTTGTAGGTAGTCGAGTATGTTTCATAGGGATAGAGGTGTTCTTCTTCAGAAGAAAAGAACATAAGCATGTAGTCCACTGAACATACAAAGAAGGGAAGGTCTCTAAGATGCCATCCATGAGGCGTTGAAAAGTGGCCCTAGCATTACAAAGGCTGAAACAAGATTAAATGAACATGTATGTACCAAAGGGGATGGTGATGGTGGTCTTGGGGATGTATTCTGGGTTCAAGGGCACCTGATAATATCCCATCACGAGGTCGGGAGTAGAGAACACCTTCCCCTTGTGCAAGTAGGAAGTAACTTCGGCCTCAGCGTCCTTGGAAGCAATTGGTGGGGGCTTTAAGCTCAGGGGTTTTGGGGAGCCTATAGGTCTACCTGTTGAATCATTAGCAGCCATTGACTGGCCCTCCCTGGTTCTAGCATGAGTGGAGAGGGGGATTGGGTGCTAATCACATGCGTATATGGTCAGTCTCTAGGGCATTGTCTTGCTTGCTAGGGCAATGTCATTGTCCCTTGCCTCTGACATTCATGAGCAAAGAAAGATAAAGAGAAAAGGGGTAGTGATTTTGTTCTGTCTGCATGATCAGACACCAGGAAGGTTGGAGGGAACCATTCTTCTTAGGGACAATGTATAAGGGTGATAATCCTGACCTCTAGCTTTTGGGCAAAGGCCCATTTCTTTCATTTTGCAAAAGTTCGTCTAGCAGCTTCCAAACAATACAGGGGACAGATGTCTGAGTCTGGCAAAAACTGGGAACCCCATCGTCTTGATACGAGTAGAAATACCGTGGGTGCTTGGTAAAGTTATAGATGGAAGACTTCTGAATACAAAGTGAGCAAGTGGGCATAGGCATTTATTAGTGCACTGATAATGATTTGAGGTTGGAGGATGCAGGGTGAAAAAGTGTTGATGAGTATGAATCTACGATAACTAAACATCGATATGCCACATCAGCCAGGAGGTAAAAATTGGTGAGGAAATCCGCACAGAGTATTGACAATGTCGGCAAGGAGGTAGTTCCAATTTTATTTGAAACTCCCAAGTGATAGTGTGAGTGTCTCTTACCCATGGGGGAGGATCTCAGATCTGTTGGCAGCTACCAGGTGGATGTCAGCAGTCTTAGAATGATTATATCGTGTCCTGGAGTGTGACATTGGTAGAAGGGAACAGCAAGTACCAGTGTCTATCAAAAACCAAATATCCATATCTGCCTAATGTAAAAAGAAATGATTAGTGACAAGAGAGGCCACCGCTACAAGCAACGGTCTACTTACAAATTTTCAGGCCACTACAGCCTTCGACATCTGGAGCGGTAGTAACAGAACTGTGGCTGATAAGCTTCTGTAAGTGGTTCAATAGATCGTTGGTTTGGGCATGACCGAGGGTCGTCATATATGGGTGGTGGGTGACTTTGTTGACTCTTTGGCATGTTACAAGTGGGTGTCTATGTTTTGCCACATTCACATCAGCTTCGGTTGAGTAGTTGTCCTCTTCACCATGAGTGGATGTGTTGATGGAGGTCTTGAAGGAGGTGAAAGAGCTTCATAAGGGCGTCGACTTTGGTCGCCAGGTACTTCACGAATTATGTTCGCTTCCCTTGTAGACCCGTCTGCAGCAGGTTGTAGGCGAGCGGTACTGGTCAAATCCCTAAGAGCAAGTGAAGCCTTTTGTTCCCACAACAGCTGTTGATAGAAATGAAAAAGCATAGCTATTTGGGCAGTTGGCAATGGTAAATAGTGCTCCAGGAGGTATGTTATAAGTGTGTTATACTATATTGGGTCGTCCCCTTGGTCGC
>NC_090727.1:195398671-195408671 GCF_036898095.1 Palaemon carinicauda
GTTTAAGAATAGAGTCAGTATCCACAGTAAACGTATGTTTGACGAGTTCGTCTTTAAAAAACTCTAACAATTCATCCACAGGAACTTTCGTAAAAAGGGATTTTACATCAAAGCTTATTAACTTAAAATTATAATTAAAATCAAACCCCCTTAACCTAATAATAAAATCTTCATTATTTTTCACAGAGTATCCCGATATAGTCCCAAGAATAAGTGACAGCTCATTTACCAGCCATTTAGATAGTTTGTAAGAACAAGATCCCACGGAACTTATGATGGGTCTAGCAGGAAAGTTTTGTTTGTGAGTTTTGATTACGCCATATAAATATGGTAGCGAGGGACACGTTGTGATGAATTTGGGTATCAACTGCTTATGATTAGAAAGTACACTCTTAATAGTTTTGTTAAATGAAGCATTGTCTCTATCTAATGGACTATTACGTAATTTTATATAGGTCTGTTGATCATATAGTTACTCATACATTTTGTTATCATAATCAATTTTGTTCATTATAACTAAGGAATTTGATTTATCTGCTTTGGTTATGTGTAGATCCTTATCTCTCTTAAGTTTTTCATAAGATATCAGGAACCTCTTTGGGATATTAGAGGGTTCAGCACAACTAGAAATACCATACACAATACCTTTACATATGTTGATTTTATCTATAGGGATGTTACTATATTTCTCAAGTTTACAAAAACCATTTCCAATTTCTAGCCAGTCCATATTTTCTTTGACAGAGAAATTTATACCATAGCCTAAAGTAGCTAATGTGGTGTTATCTAAGGGTTTGTCGGAAATGTTGCAAATGAAGTCATTATTTACATTAGTTGTCCATTTGCTATGTTGTATTAATCTGTTTATTTTATGCCTATGCTTCCTTTCCGTCTTTTTAATCTGGGCTCTTAATTTATTATAACAAAAATCAAAAACAACATTTACAAAGTTTTCTGGTATTGCATTTAACAAAATTAGTTTTCTCCCTCGTGATTCTTGAAAAGCAGCTGTCTCCTCGATCTTTGCTAGTTCTATGTGTTTCTTGAGTATAAGGCGGTGGTAATCCTCGAAGGGGACGGAGGACAATCGGTTCAACCTCCTATTCGTCAATGACCTCGGAATCACGTGCTCTTCCGTACAGGTTCTTAAAAAGCGATGTTGTAGTTTAACACGGTGTGCTCGTAGTAAACAGGATAAAAACGTCGTCACAAGAGGCATCAAAGCTGGGAATAGTTCTCCAAATGAGGTGAAGGGATTGAAGAGGCATCGCTGGAACGTGCGATGTCTTAAGATGACAGCAGGCCGGGAGGAAAAAGGAAACGAAGATTGGACAAGCGCTTTCGTGTTATTACTACACCTCTTCACGGTCTTATGGTTTAAAAATACAATTAGAATACAAAGAAACCTCTGTGATGACGTAAAACAGAACAAAAATGAGCAAATTACAAATTACTTAAAAGTTAGTTGTTTAAAAATATTGTTTACAAGAAATTCATCCAGTTTGTACATGCCTGAACTGGTGTTAAGCAGATCTTCGAAATTTTTCTTAATTAAAACTGTTTCAATGATATTTCTTTTAACAAAATTGTTTGCAAAATATAAGTTCTTTAGCAGCTTTCCAATTAATAGCGTGATTGCACTCATTCATATGCCTTCTACATCATGAGGATCAATATTAAACACTATTCAAGAGATTTTATTCCAGCTTTGACCAAGTTGTGGAATGATCTTCCTAATCGGGTAAATGAATCAGTAGAACTTCAAAAAGTTCAAATTTGCCGCAAATGTTTTTATGTTAAACAAGGTGACATAAGACTTTTTATTGCTTAAATATGACATATCTCTTATGATGTTCTTACTGTTTTTAGAATAATTTATTGGTAATTTTTTCGCATTGTTTATGTATTTCCTTATTTCCTTTCCTCATTGAGCTATTTTTCCCTCTTGGAGCCCTTGGGCTTATAGCATCTGGCTTTTCTAATTAGGGTTGTTTCTTGGTTAGTAATAATATATATATATATATATATATATATATATATATATATATATATATATATATATATATATATATATATATGTATATATATGCATATATATATATATATATATATATATATATATATATATATATATATATATATATATATATATATATATATATATATATATATACATATATTATAAATTTTGCACATTTGGGAGTGTTTTTTCTTATTTAAATTTGCCTTATATTTCAATACATTAATGTCTTGATTCTCTTACCTACCTCAGGATCAGAGCCCCTGGCAGAACGACTCAAAGACAACAGCATGTGACTGGCCGGGAATCGAACCCTAGTCCAATATGGAACCACTCAAAGACAATAGCATCTGACTGGCCGGGAATCGAACCCTAGTCCAATATGGAACCACTCAGAGACAATAGCATCTCACCAGCCAGGAATTGAATCCTAATGTCTTGGATTATGGCTCAATTCCCGGCCCGTTATATGCTATTGTCTCTGAGTGGTTCCTGAGGTCAGTAAGAGAATGCACATATTAATGTAATAAGATATATGGATTATTTGAACACACACACACACACAAATATATATGTATATATATATATATATATATATATATATATATATATATATATATATATATATATATATATATCGTCACCATCGTCAGCCGTTACAATTCCACTGCAGAATAAAGGCCTCAGACATGTCGTTTCAATTGAGTATTTTTATGGTCTTTACATGCCAGGCTAACATGTAAACTTTCTTAGTTTGCCAATCCATTGTCTTTAATTCCATTCCCTGATTCTTTTGCAATCCCTAGGGAGCCATTCTGTTAATGTTAATCTCTCTCTCTCTCTCTCTCTCTCTCTCTCTCTCTCTCTCTCTCTCTCTCTCTCTCTCTCTCTCTTTCAGCAGACCCAATTCTTTTCCAGGGTAGGATGCAAGATGAGAGGGCACTGTGTCTTGACAGCAACGTGACTCCTCAGAAGACCGACTGTCTTGTCTACTCCTTCGGCCTGAAGAGCGAATGGGTTTTTGAGGAATCCTTGGAAAGAAAAGGATGCGAGGTGAGTGGAGCAGCACCATTGGATCTGCGTTTTTTATGTAGAAACGTTATGTATCATCTGCATTTACCTTTCATGCAGGGGGATCATTTAACTCTCAGACATATATATATATATATATATATATATATATAGCCTATATATATATATATATATATACATATATATATATATATATATATATATATATATATGCATATATATATATATATATATATATATATATATATATTTATATATGTATATATATATATATATATATATATATATATATATATATATATATATATACATATATGTATATATATATATATGTGTGTGTGTGTGTGTATATATAAATATACACACACACACACACACATATATATATATGTATATATATATATATATATATATATATATATATATATATATATATATATACACAAAATGTAGCCTCCCTCAGACTTCTTTACTATTCAAAAAATTTTCATATACTTCTATAGCATTAGTAATTATTAGGGTAATTCATTAATCCAATTAAAAGCCATATGGAGCTATGGGGACTAGAACAGCAATAATGTTTTATCAGTAGTCGTAATCCTCTTAATGATGTATTTAGAAAATCAAAGGTTAATTGGATTAAATCCTGAAAATGAATCATTATGATTATCTTTCAGCTTTGGTGCTTTAAAATCCCGTTGTAATTAAATGTATTACAAAGACTTTCAACTGAGTAATACTTTTTATACGTATGAAACGACGCGTATCATTCAACTTTGAAGTTTTACGTAACTCCCTGAGAACAACTTAACATTTGTTTCCAGGGGAAATTTCCTTTCATCGAACGGGATTCGAGCCCTACTCAAGCTCGATAGTTTCTTTTTGTGTCTACAAAATCGGCTTAGGAATGGGGGACCGTTGTTTTAGGGGAGCATATGGGTCTATCTGCCGAGTCATTTGCAGCCATGGCCAAGCAATCCTGGTCCTAACTTGATGGAGATGGGTTTGAGTGTGGATCATATGCATATATGATCAGTCTGTATGGCATAGTCCTATCCCTTGCCTCTGTCATTCATAAGTGACATTTGAACCTTTATACTACGCAAAGTTCGTGCACCGTTGTAGGCATTAGTTTTGAAGTCTTTACGGTCACTTTAGCCAAAAGCTACATTTAATTTCCGCCTTCTACTCTACCATCTATTCCGGCTACTTTACTTCCTTCTAGCTATTTAATCTTGTAGATTTTGCTTCATAGTGCAATATTCGGTTTCACGCTAGTTACAGCTAGATTTTGAAAGGCCTCCCTGGTCCCAGCGTCAATCCATGTGTACTTATTTCATAAACATAGTACAAGAAATCCTATGATACAGAAATTCTGATACGGCAACCTCCGTCAATTCTGGGTTATTCACTCACCCAAAAGGTATTTCTTCCTTTCTTAATGGTTACTTTACTATTTTTCTCCAAATCTAATCCATTGTTGCTAGTTATAAGACCTGAGTTCAGCGTAATCCTAAAAACCAATCAGAAAACATTGAAAAAAACGTCATTCACGTGGTAAGCAAATGATTACGAGACTCTTTATCTGAAGATTTTAACCTTTTATAAAATGTAACTTACCTACAATTATCATCCAGATATATGTGTTTGACCCAACGGGATCATCAGGGATCCACAATCACACGAGAGGCATCCACTTTTACAGCGTTGGAGTCTCTGACATTAACACCACAAGGAAGGTCAATGGAGAGGTGAGAGTTTTTTGCAATATACCAGGTAGCAATTGAGTATTTGTTGAATAACATCGACGCCTTATATTTTTAAATAGAAAGGTCATCTAAGTATTAAGTAAAATATATAATGTGAACTTATCTTATTATTAAAAACAAAGGACGTGAGAGGAAGAAAATAATATATAGATCTCGACATATGCCAATGGCCTTTTAAGTGCATGGCAGACAAAGCTGTGTACGGTATGTCAGCATAACATCACTTTTCCAAAGGAAAAATGGATTCAGATATCTACTTCTTGGTAGATGGGTGAAGGAAATTACATTACATGACATAAATGGAAAAATATGGTATACTTTTCCTTGATAAAGTAAATGATATCAATAAAACATTTCTATGGAATTACAGTTTTGGCTTGGAAATAAAAGATTTTCTAAGTTTAGTTACGTCCTTTGAGATATCGTGTGACAATTTGATAGTAAAACAAAGTATTGCATATTGTTTACATGGCCCAAAGAAGCCAACAATTGGACGCATAAAGCTGCCTTGCTACATAGGCAAATAATACCTTGTAAAATAAGCCCTTATTATTCATCAGCCATGTAGGCCTGGGTCTTCCATCTCTTCTAGTGCCTTGTGGAGTCCAGCTGAACGTCTGGTGAACTAATCTCCATCGGGAAGCTTTAAAAGCATGCCCAAACCATCTCCATCTACTCCTTATCATGATCTCATCCACATATGGCACTCGAGTAATCTCTCTTATAGTTTCCTTTATAATCCTGTTTCGCCATTTAAATCCCAATATCCTTCTGATGGCTTTGTTCTCAAATATACTAAATCTATTGGAGATTGTTTCATTGTCACACCATGACTCATGTCCGTAGAGTAAACACCGATCTCACTAAAATGATATGATGTCTGAATTTTATATGTACTTTCAGGCGATTTGATTTCCAAATTTTACTTAACCTAGTCATTGTCTGATTTGCCTTTTCCAATCTACCACTTAACTCTAATTCTAAAGACCCTGTATGGAGATCATAATTCCTAAACATTTAAATGATTGTTCCTCATTAATTATTTCTTCTTGCAATGATATTTCCTCTTCCAATGCATACTCTTTTCTCATCATCTCTGTCTTTCTTCTATTTATCTTCAGTTCAACCTCGAGTGATATTTCATGCATTCTTGTAAGCAAAAAGCATTGAATTAAAACCTCAAGATAGAGAAGACAGGCGAAATCTATCAGAGGCCCTTTGCGTCTATAGGCGTAGGAAGAGATGATGATGAAAAGAAGGTAATTTGGTATGAGCGCTTCTACATATTTTTAGAAAAATAAAAGTTCTTTTTTTTTTTTATTATGTAGCTGGCGAGGTCATTGCTTTGTTGTAATAAAATCAGTAAAGACTATTTATTCTCCATGCCTGTTTAATGAATGTAATATCTAACTCTAAGATTTTATGAGATAAGAACAGGAAATGAGATGAGAAGTCAGAGCAAAGAGTTGTGGAAGCAGCGTGGAGTGATGATGTTTAATAGATCTCTTCGTATATATTTGCTGACGTCAGGATGCATGCACTTAGGGAATCGTTTGAAAGTGGCCGTATTGAGAGAATGTTTGAATTAATTCCAGCAAATGGCATTAGGGGTAAATTGGAGCCTTATATTTTGTATGGATTAAAGAAATGATAGGTGTTGATGAGTAATTGTAGCGGTCCATGGTGTACTATGGAAATGAGCAAGATTTCTTGAAGTAATTCAGAGTTGAGAACAATACTATAAAAGGAATTAAAGTCTAACTGTATTAAAAAGTGGTTTACCTAACTCTCACTTGCAGAAGTGACCAATGGATCTTGAAAATGAATGAGAGAAAAGATATAGAGGAAGTTTTAAATTCTATTTTGAAAATAGTGGAATGCTCGGAGAAGAATAGTAAATGACGTACGTGTGTCTGTTTAAAAGTCGTATGATTATCCACCTGAATATGGCTGTGTCAAAAGTACACAACATTTCTGTTCCAGATGCTACGTCTCTTCACGCTCGCATCGATTTTGAATCATTTTGGTCACGAAACGATGCCTATTTCTTACATGAGATTGGGAATAGGATGCGAAGAGTGGAAGATAAGTTCTGTAGAGATATATAGCCTCTCTCTCTCTCTCTCTCTCTCCTCCTCTCTCTCTCTCTCTCTCCCCTCTCTCCTCTCTCTCTCTCTCTCTCTCTCTCTCTCTCTCTCTCTCTCTCTCTCTGTGAAGGTTGTTTTCGAATTTATTTATTACATGAAACTACTAAGCTCCTATAGGTAGCATTGACAACTGCATAACGACAACTGCATAACATGGAACGTAGATGCAGTTGTCAATGCTACCTAAGAACTTAGTAGTCCTATATAACTAGATGTAGGTATCAATATGTAAATAAAATTCATACACAAATCATCGAAGCGTACTAGAGCTATCATTACGACAGCAAATAAAGCTTATTACCAAATATGGACAATAATAGACTGAAAGCAAATAAATCTTAGTTTTCCTTGAGGGTTTTGCGTCAGAGTAGTTTTATCAGCATCAAAGAATGTTTTTCTTCTTTTTTGGTATGTTCAGAAACGTCCATCATCTTACAGAAGGAAAAATAAAGAGGAAACTGCAGGAGATAACGAATAACAAGTGAGGCAAACATTGCGTCGCTGGGAGATTCAATTTCCTCGTCTTAATGCAAGTTCCAGTTTTTTCTCGACATCGTGCTATGGATAGCAACAAGGTAAACAAAAGTCTGGATCAGTTTGCGAAATGGAAGGACACGAGGTTGGAGGGAGATCTAATAGACCTACATTAAAGGAAATGGTATCTGGAGAAAATTTTATTTAATCAGATTCGTTGTTATGAGAGAGAGAGAGAGAGAGAGAGAGAGAGAGAGAGAGAGAGAGAGAGAGAGAGTCAATGGTCTACTTTTAATTATGCAGGACCAACTGACAGGATTAATTGGTATGCACAGAGTTTAAAAGATATTTATCTACAGTTTCTATACAGAGGGAAACGATGAAGTCGAAGGTGTACAGCCACCTGATTAATCGGAAATTATATTAAAGAAAAAGAAACGTTTTCATCAATTAACACTAGTAGCTTGGCAAGGGCACCAGCCATCCGTTGAGCTACTATCGCTAGATAGTTATTAGGTCCTTTGACTGGCCAGACAATAGTATATTGCATCTCTCTCTCTGGTTACTAATAATTTTTCCTTTTTAAACTCATACACTTGACAACACTGTGATTACCAAACATTTTTTCTTCGCACAAGGAATCAACTACTGCACTGTAAATGTTCATTGAAACTTTCCTTCTTGATAAGGTTAGAATTGAATCTTAAGCTATGATAAGCAACTCTTCTAGGAGAAGTACACTCCAAAATCAAACCCTTGTTCTCTAATCTTGGGTATTTCCATATCTTCTGTAACATGGTTTTCCACTGTCTTGTGATTGAGTTCTCTTGCTTGAGTGTACATTTGGGCAAGCTGTAATATCATATTTTTCTTCCTTTTGTCCTTATTTGAAATTTTTATAGTTCACATATGGAATATTTATTTTGATATTACCTGTTTTAGGATTCTATTTATATTTGCCATTACTTTTATTGTAGTTTATTTCCTTATTTCCTTTCTCACTAGGGTATTTTCTCCCTGTTTGACCCCTCGTGCTTATTTCATTCTGCTTTTCCAACTAGGAAGGTATCTTGGGTAATAATAATAATAATAATAATAATAATAGTAATAACAATAATAATAATAATAATAATATCGAGAATAACTATTACAATGCTAGAAAGAGATGGCCACTATTAAAAGAAGAAAAAATCAGTGATATCCCATCTGCCTATTCTTTCGTCTTGTAAACTATTTAAGAAAGAAAGCTATGGCCTTCCCATATGCTGAATATGGATGAGCAGAAAGCCTCAGCAAAGTTATGTCTGAAGTTAATGTTTTTCCTGAGGGTGAAAGCATCATCCGTTCAAGGATAGGGAAAATAAAATCTCTCTCTCTCTCTCTCTCTCTCTCCTCTCTCTCTCTCTCTCTCTCTCTCTCTCTCTCTCTCTGCCATCAAGGACGAAGTTAGTCTTGATGCTTCTTCAATTAGGAAATGGGCTACTGTCGGAGTTATGAATGCACCTCCCAGTGAAATCTCCCGTTAGGTTTTTCACTAAGAGATCCATCATTCGAGGCTGGAAGGATGAACATGAATGGGATATAATCAAAATTCCCTAGTCACTTTCTTCAAATGTGTGTAAATAAGTGCTTCGTGTATATTAGGAATTCCCAAGTTCTGTTCCGCCTAATAGTTTTGAAATGTTTGGAATGTGAAAATCCGAATGCAAAATCACATAACTTTTGTTCAGAGTAATCCCATGGAAGTTGTGTATAGAAATAGTAAGGAAATTTAAATTTGAGTACTCGTTGCTGATTGATCGTGTTTCCATGTATAGAAACATTAAATAGATTGGAAAGAGCAGGAGTTTCCTGAATTGCAAAATTGCATTTGATGATACCGACTACTTACTAATTAAAGACACTTGAACTTACAATCAATAGCGGTTGCATTTGTTAAAGGATGTCCTTTTGCTTGATGATTGATGATGATGAGCTTGATATCTCCAGAGAATAGATCAAAACTGCTCCAACTATTAGCTAATGACCAGTATATTAACCATCAAGAAAGGATTAGGAATATTTCACAGTGATCAATAACAATTTATATGTTAAGGATTTGTCATGAGATTAATAGTAGTGTTAATTCCAAATTCTATATATGAAATGGTGAAAAATCTCAACTAAACCAAACGCAAAGAATGATAAAACAAACACCACAATCTGAAAACAAACTGACTACGTCCATCGTTAGACAACTCCAAGGACAACCAAATTACTTTTTAAACTTTTAAGAGAACGGATGTGTATGTACGTAAGTGTGTGTACGAGAGAGAGAGAGAGAGAGAGAGAGAGAGAGAGAGAGAGAGAGAGAGAGAGAGAGAATTCAATTAATGATTAATTTGCTTTTTCTAGAACTCCTTTCTGTCAAACGGCATTTTCATCTCATTATAAAAGCAATAACAATTAATCTGAAAATTACCATTTTAAAATGTATGTACTGTATATTTCTTGGCCCAGGCTTAAACTGAAGCGCCTTGCAGTTTGTATAATTCCTGACAAAAAATTTAATTTTTTTT
>NC_090727.1:195416171-195436171 GCF_036898095.1 Palaemon carinicauda
GATATATATTCAGTATATTATATATATACTGTATATATATATATATATATATATATATATATATATATATATATATATATATATATTATATATATATACATATATATTCAGTATATTATATATATATATATATATATATATATATATATATATATATATATATATATATATATATACATATATATATATATATATATATATATATATATATATATATATATATATATGTATATATATATATACATATATATATATATATATATATATATATATATATATATATATATATATATGCCTACATAGATAATTTTTTCCGGTAGATTATTTTCCGGTCCGTGTTAACATCAACTAAGACTTCATTAACATTTTGCTAATTTTTGCAGGTTTTTCAATAAGTAATCGACAATACGTCTGAATCCATATCGAATGTGAAGCAGCTTAACTTTGAGGTCAATCTCCAACATGAAGATCGTTCCTTTTATGAGAAGTACTTCGACATTTTGGTAAACTTAGAGTTTGGGTTTCCAACTGTTCTTCTCAAAAACAATTCAGAGTCGTGAAAATATTTCCTTCTTCGACCCACTCGTAGGAGAAGAAGTCTGTTTGTCTTACCAGATGTTGTTCTTGAGGATGTGATATAGAGAGTGTTGCGTGTTGGGTTGGAAGAGGAAAGAGTAGTAAAAGAGATTATCCTTGTATATCATAACAAAGAGAGGCGGAAAATTTGGAGGATTAGCCATAATGAAAGGTGAATTGTAGGTTAGGCTTATATAGAAGAATTACCAAGTATATTGTTTTCATAGCGATTTCAACAGAGAAACTTTGAGAAATTACATTTTTTACATCAAATACGATCCATCACGTCCCAGAAAATATGATTCAAATTGCTAAAAAGATTTTGTAATACCCTTTAATATAAAATTTAGAAATCCTATCACACACTGATGCAGTCTCTCTCTCTCTCTCTCTCTCTCTCTCTCTCTCTCTCTCTCTCTCTCTCTCTCTCTCTCTTACCCTAACAATACTAAAAATATGCTGTCTCGCATCCTAAGTCTCATACTGATACGGATTGCAATAGCAAATAAACCAAGACAGATATAAGAGTAACGACAGAAATGAATTGTCTCCTGGGGATGAGAGAGAGAGAGAGAGAGAGAGAGAGAGAGAGAGAGAGAGAGAGAGAGAGAGAGAGAGAGAGAGAGAGAGAGAGAGTATATTCTGCGGTAACTCGTCATATCAATTAGCTGTACTCGAGTTCAACTCCAGTTTAGGTACATTCAGTATTTTTTTATTTTACTGATAGCTTCCTCGAGCTCACCTCCATTCTTTGCCGAAAACCAGGTATTACGGAGAAAACAGCACAAGAAATAAAAAATCATTATTAGGCTTTTAACGTCGTGCACCACTTCAAATTTTCTATTTGGTGCCATCAAAACAGCAGTAATATTGCTGTAGAGATGTATGATAAAATTGATAAGGAAATTGTGTCAAACTTATTGCACGAAGTTGCAATTTATATAGGTAGTATGTTAGCCAGGTCACCAGCCATTAGTTTAGATAATGCCCCTAGATTGTTATTGGGTCATTTGACTGGCCTCACAGTACTGACTTAGGAGTAGGAGGGGTATTGCTTCAGCAATATGATAAACAGTTTTTCCCGATAGCTTTCTATTCTCGAAAATTGAGAACTTCCGAAAGTAAGTATGCAGTAATAGACAAGGAAGGACTAGCTATTGTTAATTCGCTGGTGCATTTTAAGTTCATAATTTACGGTTATCCCGTTAAGGTTCTTACTGACCATAAACCACTAACAGAGTTCTTTAAAGGCTTCAATCACAGCCCTAAACGAACTCGGTGGCATTTGATCATTCAAGATTTTGGCGCAAGAATCGGGTATTTACCTGGGAAAGCAAATATCATTGCGGATGCATTATCACGCAACCCCGTGTCATCTTGTACGGAGCCTTTAGCTGAATTAATAGATATATCAACATCCATGCCTATTGTAAAAACAATATCTGAACAAGAAGATTTAGGCTGGAGTGCTGAATTGTTACAGACTGAGCAAAGAAAAGATCAGAAAATAGAAACAATTATAAATGCTTTGAAAGGCAATCATAAAGAAAAGGAATATATAAAGTATAAGCAGCAGAATTATATAATCAAAGATAATATTCTGTGTAGGACTGTGACAAGGAAAACCCGCAATACACCACATGTAACTAACGACCAGGTAGTAGTACCAAACTCACTTATTTCCACTGTCCTGAATTGGTTGCATTCAAATCCATTACATGGACACCCTGGGTTCTCATTAATGTCACAGAAAGCCAAATCATTGTTTTATTGGCATACAATGCTTACAGATATAAAAAGACACATAGCTAATTGTCGCACATGTCAGGAAAACAAAGGGCATACGAAAACACCTGTCAGCCTAGGAGCTTATCCTGTTCCCAATCAACCCTTTGAAAGAGTACATTTAGATTTGTTAACAGGATTTTACGAGTCAGACAGAGGAAATAAGCACTTCTTAGTAATTATAGATGCTTTAACTCGATATACAGAACTAATAGCGCTTAAAACTAAAACTGCGATTGAATGCGCTAGGAAGTTTTACGAGTGTTACATTTGTAAACATGGAATTCCACACATGATAATCTCAGACTCGGGTGGTGAATTTAATAATCACTTTCTTACCTCATTGTGTGAATTCCTCAACATAAAGAAGATTAATACCATGATATATCACCCAGAGTCGAATGGGCTAGTGGAAAGAGCAAATAGGAAGATATTAAATATATTGAGGGTAACACTAGGGGGATCAGACCCCAACTGGGATATTGCAATACCGGCGGCACTGAGTACTCTGAATCATTCATATCATATATCAATTAAAATGTCACCGCATGAAGCATTGTATGGTACCCCAGTTAGAACACCTTTCCATGTATTAACGCCTACAACTGATCTATCAAATCCTTTAAAAGAATGTATAAATGCAAGTATAAGTCGATATGATATCCTTCGAAAGAATTTAGAAGAATCACAAATCATAATGAAAAGGAATCATGATAAAATAGCGAAACCAACTAAAACATATACCGTGGGTGATAACATCTATATTCAAATCAATGTCAGAAAAGGGCTCAACTATAAACTAACACCTAAGTTTGAAGGCCCATTTAACATTTTGGAAACATTAACGGCCAATAGGTTTAGAATTCAAAACGTAGCCCAACCCACGGATGAGAGAATAGTACCATTGTCTCACATAAGAAATTAAAAAGAAAAGAGAGGAAAAGAAGTGAGGAAAAATTTTATTTTGTGTGACTAAAAGTTTTCTTTTTAATATAGGAGTAATTACATATGTTTTTTCTCGTTACAGGTTTCCAAGATGAATTTTTTGTTGTTGGGAGTGATATTGTTCGCTCAGACATTTTTATCGTATGGGATGAGTTCTAAGACTAAAAATATATATTTTAAATATGGCAATATAGTTGAAAGACAAGAAGACATTTTTATTACATCAACCAACGTAATTGTCGAAGTGCATATGCAAGCAATTTTTCTTCAAGAGAATGATGTCACTAGCTTAAGAACCGCCATTTCAAGGTTTTCTGTATCATTGGATGAGTTGCATAGAAGACATTTTCATTTGACTACTAAGAGTTTGCTTGGATCAACATTAAAAGTTGCAGAGATGCTATCTGATGACTTGAAAAATAAGACTGGCGAGACAGGATCTTTGGCTTATGACCTTTTGATGTGGACTGTAGGACACGAACATAAAGAAAGACGGAATCCGTTCATTTATGCTGCATTAAGCATCTTTGGGTCTGTTGCAAGTTTAGGTTTAGGAATTTCCAATCGTCTTAAAATTAGTAATCAAAATAAGAAAATTGAGTTCTTGACTCATAAAGATGAATTGATTATGTCAGAACTAAGGGATCAGTTAGCTTCAATCAATAAAATTATGGATTTGTTAAATGAACATTCAGATAATATCGTTCAAATTATGGAAGTACAGGATTTGTTGGCAACATTAACGTATTATGATTCAAAGATAGATCACATACATAACAGAATTGCACATTTCATTGAGAAATCCAAGGATTATGTAGAAGCTATCACGTTAGCAACTAAAGGTGTATTGTCGCCCCATTTGTTGCCTATACGTTACTTAAAATTAGTTCTGGAGAACGGAAGGGATAAACTAGGCTATGTTCCTTTGTTAGACGAACATAGGTTAGAATTTTATTACAGCCTAATTACAGTAAACGTAGATAATAACAAGATTAGGATTACAATTCCCTTTGATTCTTCTGATGCCTGGCAATCTTACAGGATATCACCATTTCCGACTTTCATGACGAATCACTCAAATCCAGTAATATCCAGTTTGACAGGACACGTATTGATTTCCCCAGACAAGGAAACATATACAGTCATTAAAGACTTAAATCAATTAACTCACTGTTCAGACGCAATGGATAGAAAAATATGTACAGCTGACTCATTTGAATTCCGTAAAAACTTAATGGATTCATGCGAGTTAGGTATAGTGCTAGACGGTGCTCTCTCCCATACAAGTGAAAATTGTCTGGATAAGCTTTATCCCTTTGACAATAAAGAATTCAATTGCAGACTAAATAATGGCTCGTGGATACGATACGACAAGGACGGCTTCAATGTATCATGCCCTGACGGATCCACATCCTTCACCCACATCTTCGTCGCAGCAGATGGTTGTATCGGGACTTCCCCGAATTCCATGGTGACTGGCCTACGGACAATCATCAGAGAACGAGCCTACTTCGCGAACTTCACGTGGACCTCTACAATGCCAGCACTTCCTCTCCCATACAACGGCCGTGTGGCAAAGCGGTTGATGAAACTTACCGAAAAGGACCACCTGTCACCGACTTATGAAGAAATTCTTCACCCCATAATACTGGCTAGTTTGTGTTTCACGGTGATGATATTTATCGCCGTGAACATCCTTGTTTGGCGTAGGTTACGGCACAGCAAGCAGCTACAAAGGAATGAGTTGCATAGCCCTGACAATACCCCCTATTTAATCCAGTTCAAAGCTGTATGAGTGGCCACCTCATTCGCTAAGGGAGTAATTTGTCGGGAAGATGTTTGTATGAAAAGCTGATTAGTACGCTAGTAATATGTAATTAAAGAAATTCTCTACATTTGCATTGTTAAAAATACATTTTAAAACAACATTTAAAAAATAAATAAAATAAAAAAGGATATAAATCGTTTTTTTCTCTCGGCATCTAATAAAAGTATATAAGCCGGAATGTTAAAAAAAAAAAGAGAAAAAAAAAAAATATAATAAAATATATAACAGAATCTATGGGCATCTAATAAAATATATCAGCCCTATATATAAATATATATATATATATATGTACGAAACCGTGGTACGTGTATGTACCAGGAATTCGTGTTTGTGCACTAAAAATTGAGTATCTTGTTTCTGACAAAGGTAACAATTATTCTTTATCAAGTTACCGAATCATATGTAAGTCAGAATTTATTTTGTTTTTTGGTACCATGTAATCATTTGCTAGCAATGTACCATATATATGATCTTGGTTTTATCATGCATTTTTCTTTTTGCTTTGGTAATATCTTTTTTGTATGCATTATTGTTATTATTTTTTATTGTGCCTATTTGGACATTCGTCCTTAGTTGATTATGGCTAAAGTTAAACAAAGAATAATACGTATGTCCAGTCACACCTAATAACCATGTTTCGGCTTGTTGTTAAATTTTTGTAAAAAAAAATTGAGATAGCTGGCCGAGCTTATGTAATAATTAGAATAGTAATATTACATGTTTAAAACAAATGACGTAATATGTCATGTTGGTTGGAAGAGCTAACCCTGGGATTTGCTGTAGTCATTCAAATTATAAACAGGATGTATAATGCAAACCTCGGCAAATTGACATTCTTTCTTAACGTCAACACATTGTCTCCTCGTGTGAAAGTTTGTGACGTCACCGGATGCAGGTGTCTTCCGATTCCGTCACGTGGCTAAATTAAAGCAAGCATACGATATCTGTGATATCGATAATTTATTCAGTTCATATCTAAACTTCACCAGAATTGGTCGTCTGGACCAACACAGCTTCCTCCAGTGATGGAGATGTTTAACTCTGTTGTTTTATAAAAATAAAACTTAAAAACCATTAAGATGTATTCAGTTAATCCATTTAAATACATCTGAAAACAACTCATACTCAAATGTGTGCTCAAGACAGTAGCACACCAATACATTGGATTCCTTTCTCTGGTTACATATACACAGAATAGTTTAGCATTTTGGTAAGGGTAGAAGACTCTTTAGCTATGGTAAACAACTCCTTCATGAGAATGATACTTCAAAATCCTACCATTGTTCTGTAGTCTTAGGTAGTGTCATAGCCTCTATACCATGGTTATATAATGTCTTGGGGTAAAGTTCTCTTACTTGAAGGTACACTCGGGCACACTATTCTATCTTGTCTTTCTTATTTTTTCTTTTTAAGTTTTGATAGCTTATGTATGAGAAATCTACAGTATATGGATGTTGTTACTCCATTTAAGATATTGTATTTAATTTACTTTTTTAGTAGTTTATTTATTTCCCTGTACCATTTCCTAGCTGGGCTATTTTTCCCTGATGCAACCCTGTCTCATTGCATTCTACTTTTCCATCTAGGGCGGTAACTTATCTATCAATAATAATAATAATAATAATAATAATAATAATAATAATAATAATAATAATAATAATAATAATAAAGGTGCATGTACATAATCTAATTCTATCAAGATTTTATTAACACCTTGATGCCATCACGAACACGGGAGTTATCGGCTTTCTTTCATGTCATGTTTTTCTATGTTTTTTTTTTTTTTTTTTTTTTTTTTTTTTTTTTTTTTTTTTTTTTTTTTTTTTTTGTAGGTATCGTTTCATATTTTGCATGCATTGCTGTCCACAGTTTTGAGCGCTGCAGAAACACTTCACACATCAACTTTCATAACTATACATTAGTCTGTATTATAGTGTATACGTTGATATCATTTTCATAGGGTGTTGGGCAGTTATTCTTATTTCTACTATTACACAAAACATGGATTTTAATGACTAGGCAATCAAAATCCCTGATAAGAAGGGTATGTTTTGAGTGTCCAAATATCATCGCAATGTCTTCGGAAGTCATCGAAATTCATATATGATCATGACTTGACTATTGAAGTTTAATTCCTTTTGCATATTTCCTATTAAGTAATAATATAAAGGCGAAATGAATGTGCGTATAGGATATATATATATATATATATATATATATATATATATATATATATATATATATATATATATATATATATATATATATATATATATATATATATATACATATATATATATATATATATATATATATATATATATATATATATATATATATATATATATATATATATTCTTACTCCACTTGTATTTATTTTATAGTAAAATAAGTTATAACCCATGTGCATTCACACAGTGACGCATTAGTCTACTCTTGTCACCACAGTCGGCTGTTGTTAGCCTCCCTCCCGCCCCCATCCTCAACTCTCTCTCTCTCTCTCTCTCTCTCTCTCTCTCTCTCTCTCTCTCTCTCTCTCTCTCTCTATTTTTTTCCTTCTAATTTCATGATTTTTTTTTCATATGAATTTACATCAATAAGTAAATTTTCAAGATAAAAACATAATAAACCAAACTATTGTATGTACAAACGCAAAATGCTACTGCGTATGCATATCCAACACATTAGCGATTTATTTTTCTTTCCTTTCGGTAAATAAATAACATATCATAACATATTTTCCTTTTAATCTAGTGATTATTCATTTAAAATCATTTTGATATCAATAAGAACATATTTAAGTTAAAAATCATGGTAGGTAGGAAATTACAATGCTACTGCGTATGCATATCAAACATATTAGCGATTCATCTTTTTTTCCATCTCAACAATTAAATAAAAGATCGTAACATATTTTCCTTTTAGTATAATGGATTTTTATTTACAATTAATTTGATATCAATCAGTAAATAATAAAGTTGAAAAAGCAATGTTCATTACTTTCTGGTATTTACGAACACACAATGCTACTACGAACATCAAACACATTAGCGATTCATTTTTTTCTATTTAGTTTCGATAAAAAAATAACGGATCGTAACATTCTTTCCTTTTAATGTCATGCTTATTTAGTTACAATTAATTTTATATCAAGGTTTTCGTACATTTCGTTTTAAGCTATTATTATTAGTTATATGAATACTTTCTCTCTCTCTCTCTCTCTCTCTCTCTCTCTCTCTCTCTCTCTCTCAGAGGTGCCTTAGTATACGCGCATAGAACAGATTTAACAGATATCTTTGTTTCTTTAGAACGTGTCAGATAAATACTACAGACATCATAAATTTTTACTTTGCCCAACTCTATATTTGATCGTATGTGCTTAAAGATGTTTAATATAATTTTTTTTTTTCGATGTTATCTGAACTTCATTTAATAATTTTTGTACTTTTCTATTACCAATTCAATATGTATTTTAACCACAAAAAATTTCGATTGTTTTTATTTTGGTCTTGTTGTCAGCTGTTTTCAAGGTCCCGACGGTATCACGATTATGTTCACATTTACAGTAATTAATAGTAATTAATAGAGTATTGTTGATAGGATTTGCTCCCTATCACGTAATCCTTGAAAAAAGAATACTGTTGAACAAACTCTTGGCTAGTCTCTTATTAGAATACGTATCGAACAATAACCACAACAACAACAGACGAATCACCTGTTGACGCAGCCATCTACATATGCGATGTAAACAAAGATGTTGAATGTAAATATTGGTATATGTAACAATAAAGTTTATTTTATACTAATGCAATATAATTTTTATAATTCAATTTTTTTAATTTAACCTTACAAAATCTTTCTATTTTATACTATCTTAGAGCAAACCACATCCACAAATAAAGAGCCACTATGTACAGTGAACATGCTAAATTGTGAACATCTACTTTTACAAGTATGGATGTACATTTATTTTGTAAAATTATAATACTTTTTTCATATTAGGTATTACATTAAAACCTAAAATTTATTTGGTTGTAAGCTTAAATAGTTTCTTATTAACCTCTTTCTCTCTCACTCATGCTCTTGCTCTTAGACGAGAAATTAAACTCGTGTAACATTAGTCATTTCGTGTTAACAGGATATATCTCAATGAATTTGAACTCGCATATCTCCGAAATCAGGTTAACAAAACTCGTGTTAACTGGGAGTTCACTGTATATATATATATATATATATATATATATATATATATATATATATATATATATATATATATATATTATAGATATATATATATATATATATATATATATATATATATATATATATATATATATATATATATATATTTATATATATATATATATATATATATATATATATATATATATATATAAATGTATATATGTATATATAATCTGGGGGAGAGAGAACACCTACTAGATGCGTCCCCCAGGTGCGGAAGGGGGATCCCCTAGGAATTAAACTCTCCTACGGCTGCTCTGAATATGTTGAATAACGAGCCATGGTCCAAACAACTGAGGTGCTGACAGTGTATTCAGCAATAGGTTAGAACAGGCCTAAGCCGCTAACTGGATCTTTAACGCTCGGGAAACTCAAGGATCAGTTGTCAGATGTAAAAATAGGCGACGAAACTGGAAACGTCTTTGGAAAAATGTTAAAGATAAACTGAATTTTAAATTTGGTACCATAAATATTGGCACGTACAATTGTAAGGCAGACGAAATATTAGATATGGCGAAGGAGAGAAAACTTGATTTATTAGGAATGGCTGAAACCAAGCATAGAGGTGAAAGCACAGGACAGGACCTAGGAGATGGATATGTACTGATTTACCGTGGAGTAGATGCTGGAATCAGAAAACATGGTGTTGCTATGATCGTAGGACCCAGACTTGCCCCCTGTATACAAAATTTACAATTGACCAACGAGAGAATTATTAGTTGCACATTTAAAATAAAGTACACAAATTATAATGCCTTTCAGATTTATGCACCACAACAAGGCCATACACAAGAGGAAAAAGATACTTTTATGGAACTTTTAGAATTATATTTGGAGGGACAACCAGAAGGCACCAATCTATTACTAGGAGATTTTAATGCACGGGTTGGCTAGGAGAGAAGAGGGATAGGTTGCAATATGCCCATTTGGAGGAGAAACAAGAAATGTTCATGGAGAAAATCTAATAGATTTTTGCATAAAAAATCAGCTAAAGATCATAAATGGATTCATTAAACACCAGGACACAAATATACTAGATATAGATGGAATCAAACCACAGGGAAGTTTGATAAAAAAAAAAAAAAAAACAGTAATTGATTATGTTGTTATATCGGATAAGAGGCTTGTAGAAAACGTTAAAGTATTGCCAGAGGTCTCCCTTGATTCAGATCATAGACTTGTCATAGGAAAACTTTACATTCCTTCCGTAAGAACAGACAAAACAGAGGAGAGAAAAGTTATAAAAACAGAATCATTGAAAGACCCATATATCAAAATGAGATTTCAAAACAAGTTTACAGAGAGGTTTCAGCACCTGGAGCAGCAAGATTGGAAGAAACTAAAGGAGAGTGTCTTGGATGTAGGGGAGAAGGATCTTGGTTTTAGGTTTGTTGGAGGTACTAGGAAAAGACGTACAATTTGGTGGAATGACGAAGTAAAGGGTGCATTAAAGATGAAGAACAAAAAGCACAGAAAGGGATGAAAGAAAGGAACCAACAAACTAGAGAAGAATATGTATCTTCTAGGAATCCATCAGAAGAGATTAAGAGAAGATCACGGATATGCATGGATTAAACTAGCAGGTGAATTGAGGGATGATCTCAAGAAAAATAAAAAGATATTTGAAGTTGCAAAATCATACAAGAAAGATAATAGAAAACAATATAATACAATGTATGAAAATGGAAACATTATTGGCACCACTACAGAACTTAAGGAAAAATTGGCAACTTACTTCAATAGGTTACTAAATATAAGTACAGAAGGAAATGAAGAAGAATATATCTATCAATTTGACAGAGGAAATGATATGATTACTTGTCATGAGTTTGAAAATGCTTTGAAAGAAATGAAAAATGGGAAAAGCCCAGAGTATGATAATATACCAATTGAGTTATTCAAAGAGGGAGGGGACCTAGCAAAACAGATTTTATTTGAACTAACATTGTCATTCTGGTTACAGAGCACTGTTATTAAAGACTGGGGAAAAGATATTTCAGTACCCTTTTATAAAGGTAAAGGTGATTCAGGTAAATGCGAGAATTATATAGGCATAACGTTCATATGTTATGCAGCAAAACTTTTTAAGAGGATTTTAGAGAAAATGGTACGACACATCATTGTACCTCAGCTAGACGAAGAACAGCATGGATACAGAAAGGACAGAAGTACATCAGATCTCATATTCAACTTGAGACTTGCTATTGAAAAATCGTGGGAATGCAATAAGCCACTGTGTATAGCATTTATTGATTTGGAAAAGGCATTTGACTCGGTACCTAGGAACAAATTGTGGAGGTGCTTAGGGGAGGTTTATGAAATCGACGGTAGATTAGGAGCTGCAATAAAGAGCCTGTACGAACCATGTATGAATAATGTAAGGACTGGATACAAGAAGGAAAATTGGTTTAGAGTAACACAGGTGTTAAGCAGGAAAACGTTCTTTCCCCACTCTTGTGCATTGCATATATAGATGTAGTTATAAGAAGTTTTAAGGAAAGAATAAATATCTCGGGAGATATCATGATTTTTCCTGATGATATAGCTTTCTGGACTTATGATCTAGAAGAACTGGAAAGAGCATTGATAGCCTTGAACGATTGTTTATCAGAAGCCGGATTGAAGATGAACATTGAAAAAGGTGAAATATTAACAATCACCAAACAACAACAAGCTCCAACGAACATCATGATAGGAAATACAGTAATTAAGGACACCAACACGTTCAAGTATTTAGGTTGTATGTTTACAGACAAGGGTGATAAGAATAAAGAAGAAATTACTGAATGAATAAAGAAATGAAATAAATACTCTGGAGCACTCTATCCAATTATGAGAGATACATATGTACCAATAGAAGTAAAGAAAACCATATTTGAAGGATTACTAACATCAATGACATATGGATCAGAGAGCTGGACAATGATAAACAAGGACACGAGCAGAGTCTAAGCTTCAGAGATGAAAAGCTTGAAAATAATGATGCACAAAACAAGAAGAATTAGAATAAAAAATGTAGATGTTAGAAAGATGGTAGGAGTATCTTCTATGTTGATCAAAATTGAGAAGGGACAGCTGAGATGGCTGGGACATTTAATGAGAATGGATGGAGATAGAATAGCAAGGAGATGGGACTGGGCACCTGGTGGGAGGAGATCAAGAGGTAGACCACGTAAACGCTGGAGGGATGGAATTGAAGAGATTCTGACAAAGCACAAAATGCCAATAATTGAACAGCTGTGCAAAGAGGTGATTTTTAGAGACAGAATTGAATGGAGAAGACAACTGATTCCACTGACAGGCTGAAAGCCTATATATATATATATATATATATATATATATATATATATATATATACATATATATATATATATATATATATATATATATATATATATATATATATATATATATATTCTTACTATGCTGGTCTAACATAAGTAGATTATTTTATTCATGTATTGCATTCGTGTACTTTAGATATATGTATCCAGCTCGTAAGGTGGGTCTAACTCATATAGGATTAAGTAAATGTATGTAAAATACATAAGAATTTCGTCATTTATCTAGTTATATTCTCATTCAGTTCCGTATATGTAAATTTATGTTATTTTAAAGAATTAAATTTCTATTTCCTGTAGTTTGGTTACGAAGTCTTATGTAACTTGTTAAAAGGTATATATGACACACACAAGGTAAAAAGTGCTAGGATTCATCATGTTTCTATGTGGCTAGAAGTTGCATGAAGGTTCTAGGGTAGCCATCGTCAGGTGACGATAGAACCCTACTTCAAACTGCCAAGTTGGCGTCCGGATGTTGCAAGAGGCCGTCCGGAACATGCACACACGCAACGAGAATGCATTGCTGATATCCACTGGAAGATTCCAGAATGACTAAGGATGACATAGAAGAGCACACCGTTTGCCTGGAAGAGAGAGATCCAGCCTGACATTCCGAAAGAGCCAACGTCCGACAATCCTCTCACCAGCATCTATCCAGCCTTCAAGTGTTTCCTCTCAAATGTGTATAGTGTTGTTCGATCATCAGTGTATTTTGTGTTTGAATTAATAGAAGTGAAGTGAAGTGTATTCGAAAGTACTCTTTATATTGTGAAATTATTTTTTTCTGTGACTGGCTCTGTGGGGCTTGGTTAAAAAGGAAAGTGCATTTTTTTTTGCTTAACCACTTTGTAACCTTATGTAAGCCCAATAGATGTATGAGTAACAATTATGCATATGCATATGAGGTGTCATTCCATCTTAGTGTAAGGTCTAGTTCAGATTCAAATTCCGAATTTTGAATTGTTATTTTTATAGAATATATATATTTTTGTTAAGTGGGTGTATTATTTCGATCAACATTGATAATTTTAGTGCTTTGCTTGTATCCCTGACTAAGAACTGAAGTAAGATATTGATTTAGGAATAGATCCCGTTGAAATTAATCACCCAGTTTTATTTTGAGAGGAAAATAAAGAGACCTTTAGATTATTCAGTATTCATATATGTTAACGTCTGGGAGTTGCATATTATTTTCAGAGTTAGGAGGTATTCTCGTGTGTAACAGACTTATGTAATATAACGCAGGTGAGTTAGAGCTCGGGAGCTTACGTCATTCTCTAGTCGTAACAATATATATATATATATATATATATATATATATATATATATATATATATATATATATATATACATATATATATATATATATATATATATATATATATATATATATATATATATATATATATATATATATAGGTAAATCAACTCAATATTCATGAGTATTCCACAAAAATCTAGTTCTCAGCTGATTATTGCAGAGGTTGCAATTTGGTGGTGAAGGGAGTTTTAGTTGCTGGTGGCGCTCGAGTTGACAAGTCCCTCACCTGAGAGGGTAGTTGTGTATAGTGTACTTACGAACGAATCTTTTGTAATAAATGAAGAAAACTCATATTCCGAGGTCTCGTTATCCGTCTACACGGGTCATATTGGTGTCAGGTGTAAAAAAATAGGTCTGTTTGTGTATGCTGTGAGTGAAGTTGTTCTTTGAGCCGGTGAAATAAAAGTTCAAGATGCAGAGATACACAAGGACTAACATAGCAGACACTTCTGCTGCAGGAGATGAGAATGAAGGAGCAGTGGGATATAGAACGCAAAAATTGGAAAATAATTTAGAACAGTTGAAAGAGTTAATTAACAGATTAATGGTGGAATAAGAATATGCAACCACAGCATATCCCACATACATAAACGAAGTTCAAATGCACACAAGGGAAACTATGCATGCACAGCCAAGTGAAGATACGCTAATCGTAGTTCAAAAGTTCCCAGAACTCCAGGCAAGTGTTAGGCTTTTGATGATCAACGGCCTAACAAAGGGTTTCAATCGATTCAAGTGTTTTTGAGAGACTTTAAAGTAGCTGTATATGGGTGGTCGGAAAGAGAAAAAGCGATTAAAGTAATTAGATTGCTGAAAGATGCTCCGGCAATGGAGGTGATGTGTTGGTCACAAGTCAGTTTAAGAAGTTATACTGAAATAAAACGACGCTTAATTGAGAAGTATGCCTTGCCTGATGCGAGAAAAGCAGACCTAAAAGAAAATTATAAACCCAAAATACGGTAAGGTGAATCCGTTCTTAGTTTTGCAACTCGCATGTTTCGGGATTGCGTTTTGTTTGCTACCCGGAGTGCTAATCACCCAGAAGGTGATAAAAAGGCAATTGCCCGTAAACATATTCACAGATTAGTAAACCCGTATTTATATGGTTATTTGTTCGATGACAATCGCTCGTTAGCAACCGTAGTGAGTACGATACAAAAAATTTTGGACAGTTTGCCAGAAAAAAAAAGGACTGAGAATAACAGGCTGATTCCGAGAAGTTGGCAGCCATGAGATGAAGTCGACCCCCGAAGAGTGGTAAGGGGGAATGCAGTCAGCAGATTAGCAGAGTCTTCAGATGTTGGCACTGTGGGGGAAAGGGGCACTGACGAGTGGAGTGCCCCAACCAAAGATTCCCCCGCTGTTACACTTGTCAGGCCTACGGTCATCTATCTCGAGAGTGCACAGCAAAAATTGCCCAGGGTGAGCGGGCTGTGGCACACGCACACCTCCCACCGCCCAACGTCTGAGGAAAAGGAAACAGAGGGGGGGGGGAGACGAGGGAGTTTGATGCCCATCCACCCACCCCCCCGCATGACATCACAAGCAGTAGCCGAGGAAGCAGTGACGACAGACATGACAGAGCAGGCACTGGGACCTCCATCGGTACCCCCGACCTCATCCCCGCAACACTAGGGAGAGGACCAGGGGGCAGTGGCATTGCAGCTGAGGATTTTGGCCCGTACCCCATATTTCATAATGGCCGTCTAGGAATGTTAGCAGTTAGGATCGACCTGCAAGATAAATCCATTCGATCGCTGATTAACACTGGAGCAAGTGCTTCATTGATTGAAAAGAAAAATATCTCCTCAAATTCACTACAGCCAGCGGCATCCATTGTTCTTGACACGCCAGGACGAAATAAACTACACATAAACCATACAACAATTGTCAAATTCAAGGTGGGGTCTGTGAAGTTTACACATGATTTGTTTGTCTTGCCCACCTTGTGAATTCTAGGAATCGAGGCTATCTTAGGAATAGATTTTAGTTCTAATAATCAAATTTGTATTTTTTAGGGAAAAGATACAATAACAGTAAAAGCAGGAAGGTACATTTTGCTGTTAAAAAGTCATGGGACAGTAAGTGCGTGTGTTAGCTCGGAGAGACATTTAAGTAGGGTAATAGTAGTACCTGAGAGAGGAGAAGTGTTGTCCCCCAGACCCTTACAAGCATATCTGTACCCCTTGTCGCCCTCTTTCGGAAGGAACCAAGGTAGTTGTTAAACCCCATGACAATTGGGCCCATATGATATTAGAGGGCTTGACAAAAATTATAGAGAACAGAACTGATATAATGATCGTTAATTTGTCAAATAAAAGAGTTGTTTTAGGAAGTGATTCTGTGTGTGAATTAGAGTCATGTGAAACTGCTTATAATGGGATGTTGGGAGCCACAACTCCAGCCCGCACAGCTGAACGCACTCAGAATCTGGTTATGCAAGCGCGAAAATTATGTTCGTCAGAATATCAGCCTTTAGTTAGTGACATTGTCAATAATTATTCCAATGTAATTGCAATTGAAGATGAGCCACCCAGGAGGATTGATCAATTTCCCTTTAGCATTGAAACTGGGCAGGCGGAGCCGATCAGGTCAAGGCCTTATAAG
Organism: Palaemon carinicauda; assembly: GCF_036898095.1. Lineage (NCBI taxonomy): Eukaryota > Metazoa > Arthropoda > Malacostraca > Decapoda > Palaemonidae > Palaemon > Palaemon carinicauda. The sequence continues at coordinate 195,432,820 of NC_090727.1, forward strand.
GTACCAATTCCTTTCCAGGGAGAGATAGAAAGGGAAAATAATAGATTAAGGGAACAAGGGATAATCAAGGAGAGCAAATCCCCCTGGGCTTTTCCAATTGTAGCTGTTAGGAAAAACGATGGTTCGGTAAGATTGTGTGTTGATTATAGGAAATTGAATGCAGTCCCTAAGTATAATGCATTTCCATTGCGCTCGATTGACGAATTACTTGTGAAAGTAAGGGGATAGCAAATATTTTACAACTGTTGATTTGAAATCTGGATCCTATTAAATACCCATTCAGGAAGACAGTAAATGTAAATTGGCATTTATAGCTAACGATCAATTATTTCAGTTTAATTTTCTTCCTTTCGGTGTTAGAAATGCTCCCAATCATTTTTCTAGAGTAATGATGGTGGTTTTGTTACCCTTAATTGGCCATAATGTTCTTGTTTATTTCGATGATATCCTAATTACAGGGAAAAGGGCCGAAAAAACATAATAATGATATTTGTAAAGTTTTAGAAGCATTGCGACGTAATGGTATGCGAATAAATTTGTCAAAGTGTAAATTTTTCTGTGAACAGGTCGAAATTTTAGGTCACATAATAACCCCAGAAGGTATCCAACCCTGCCCCAGTAAAGTAGTGGCTATTAGAGATTTCCCCAGAAAGTAGCTGGGTTCCTAGGACTCATGGGTTATTACTGTAGATTCATAAGAGGTTTTTGGAGAGATAGCGAGACCCTTAGATGCTTTAAAGAAACAAAAAGTGATAAATTGGGGAGTGAAAGAAGAAAGGGTGTTTAATCATTTGAAAGCTTCTTCAACTGACAATGAATTACTCGCATATCCTAGATTTGATCGGCAGTTTATAGTGACAACAGATGCGAGTAGCATAGCTATTGGTGGCGTAGTTTCCCAAAGAGATGATGAAGGCAGAGAGTGACCCATATGTTTTGGTTCCCAGGCATTAAAAGGGGCAGAAAAAATTATAGTACATTCGATTGAGAGGCTTTGGCTAGCCTTTGGGTTCTAGAGTGGCATCGGTTCTTTTTATTAGGTCAGTCGATTGAGTTGCAAAGTGATCATCGCCCCCTATGTGATTTGTATTCTAAAAATGATTTGACCTCTCATCATAGAATTTAAAGCTAACAAGGTAGCTGATGCCCTCTCTAGAGGTGCAGTAATAGGAGTAACATCTAGGGCACAAAAGAGGAACGAAGAACGTAACCAAAATATTGAAGACCCCCATCATAATAGAGAAACTAGAGAATGGGATGAGAGTTCTCGCGATGCTCATGCAGAAGACGGAGAAAGAGAGAGAGAGTCTACTAGGGAGAGCGAGAGAGGTGCAGATGTTGGGGAGAGAGAGAGAGAAAGAGACGAGCAATGAAGATGAATATATGTGGATGACCGAGGACATGACCAGGGGTGTCCAGAATGAATGCCCTGATGATGCATGTTTGATTGACTTGGGAGGTTGGGACATAAAAAAAGTCCGAGAGGGACAGAAAAAAAGAGGAATAGATGGAAAGAGTGCGAGCAGTGATTAAAGGGGAATCAAAGAGTTATCCGTCATTTCTGAATGTGCCTTGTGAGAAATTTTTTATTGAAAATTATGTCTTATATTATGCTTACGAGAAGAAGGGGGGGGGGGGCCGAATTTTTTTGCACGGGTAGTTCTTTCTCCCTCTTTAACTAAACGAGCCATCCACATTGTACATGCAAGTCCATATGCAGGGCATTTAGGGATTGATAGAACATTCAGGAGAGCACGTGAATCCTTTTTTTGGTTAGGAATGAAAAATCTTTAGAGAAATATATAAAATGTTGTCATGCTTGTAACTCTTTCAAAAAACATAAAACCAATGTACCGGAAGCCAGAAAATGGCTTGTGGTTCCTATTAAATATTATAGATTGCATATGGATGTAGTAGGACCATTTCCTACTGGGTTAATACAACATAAGTATATATATGTATTTGTGGATGCATTTACTAGGTACACTCATACTTACGCAATGTTGGATAAATCTGCAAATACATTAGCCCAGGCGCTGTGCTCTTTCATTACTAGGTTTGATTACTCAAAAATTTTGAAAAGTGATAATGGTCATGAGTTTATAAATGAGATGGTGAAATCGTTCACGGACTTGATGAAAATTGAACACTTTTCAGTGACCGCATATAGGCCTTCAGCAAATTGATTAGGGGAATCGCATAATAGGAAAGTAGTGTGAAATTTGCGTTACTTAGTGGCTGATGACCCCCTTCATTGGTATGCCATGCTTCCTACAGCTTAGGTATCTTTGAACATTGCATATACTGCTTTACTCAGGGATACGCCTTTCTTTTTAGTGCATGGACAGGATCCTGTGTTACCATATATGGTCCTCATTAATTCCCAACAATTGCCCAATTATTCAACTGAGCAACACCATGTATATTTATTAAATCTATTGAGGAGATTAATGAACACCACTGAAAGGTTTTTGAAAAGAGCTAATGAAAATCCCAGCTCAAATTATGATGTTTGGTTCAGAACCGCACCGGTAAATGTATTTGTGGGCGATCGTGTGTATTTGAAACGATTACAACCTAGGAAACAAAAACTAGAGCCAGCGTATTTGGGTCCGTACCGAGTAAAGATGGTTAAATCTAACACAGTTGTGATACAAAGCATTATTAATGGCGCAGTGTCTGAACCTCATCAAGCACACATACATGTGGTGTCTGAAGAGGTAGTTTTCAAAAGTGTTCCTCCTTACCTTTGCATGCGTGACATCCCTCGAGTTAATGAGTAGAATATTTTTTTTCTTTCCTGTTTTTATTTGAACAGTCCTCCTTTCTTTTTTGACGTGTTTTAAATAAACTTGATGATAACAACGTGTTCTTTTATGTTAATGCTGAATATATACGTAAAATATTGTGGTAATTTTGATGAGTGTGGAAATACGTATTACATTGCTGAGTGAACCTAAAAACAATCAGAGGTTAAATAGTTCTAGTGAGATCCGTCAGGCGGATGCTGTATTATTCATGTATTTATATGATTCCTGGTTACTGGGGCCGGTGTGGTTCACGAATGGTAAGCGGCTGCGGGATTAAAGTTCAGCCTTGAGGATAGGCAGTGTTAGAGAATGTGTAGATGTGAATAATTTATACTTAATGTTATAAGAGAAGAGCGGGAAGATGAATGATTTTCTTGGGAAAACGGCCTGTGGCCACTGGCTGAAAGTTGAAAGTGCAAGTGTTTTAGTGATTTAAATAAATAGCGAAACGGTGGTGGTGAATTGTGTTCCAAAATTTTCCCATAAACCCAGACAAGTAAAATCGAGAGATGAATGTATATTTATTCCTACCCATGTCCCTC
>NC_090727.1:195448671-195458671 GCF_036898095.1 Palaemon carinicauda
AAGAGTGTTCCTTAATAAAACTCAGTTGATTGCATCATGCCTTTGAGTTCACAACTCCTCTCTTGGCCCGTCACATTGGTGACCCCGGAAGTCGACTCGCTCCCACTGCCATCCACCCTCACCTCCCTCGCCCCTCCATCGTTGGTACTATGACGGAGACGGACTCTACTACAGCAGTTGGCGCTGCGGCCGCCCCATTGGAACTTTCACCGTTCGCCAGCGGAGAAGCGTTTGCTTGGTTTCAGCGCTCAGAAGTCCAGTTTCATATCGGAGGCGTGACTCACTCAACCACCAAAACGGATTATGTTCTCGCGGCGATACCCGAGGACACCTTCCCAGAAATATCCGACTGGCTTTGTGAACAAGGAGACACCCCAATAGCATATGACGCCCTCAAAACATACCTTCTGCAGCAGTACTCGCCGTCACCAGCTGCCCGTATAGCACAGCTTTTTCAGCTCTCGCAACAACCGTTGGGAGACCAAAGGGCTTCGCTTGCCCTCAGGGAAATGATCAGTATCGCTCGCCTTCAACCTGCCGCAGACGGCTCTCCTCGTGAGGTGAACCTACTTCGTGCCCTTTGGATACGCCGTTTACCCGAACCTGTACGCGCTGCCATACCCGATGTCGATAGTTTACCCATAAAGGACTTGATGACCAAAGCCAACGCCCTTATGGACAGCCACTTCAAGACCTCCATCAACGCCTCCACCCCTGACGACGAGGATGCCTATTCCACGTCAACCGAAGCTGATATGAATGCCGTAGAACATACACGCCTACCCCGTGACGTGCCGAAGCGGCGACAAAGCCGCCCACCACCCACCAATCGCTCGCGCCCCAACGAACGACTTCTACAGCCACTTACTACCTCCCATCCGCCGCAGTTTTGCTACTACCACTTCAGATTCGGGGCAACCGCGAAGAAATATGCCAAGGATTGTCAGTGGCCAAAAAACGTGTAAGTAGGCCATCGCTTGTGGCGGTGGCCTCCCATGTTTCTAATCTTTTCTTTTTACAGGATGCAGGAACGGGCGTGCGATTTTTGGTAGACATGGGTGCTTGTCGTTATCTTTTGCCAAGGCAACTCTTCAAGGCACGACGTAGTCTGTCTACATCTGCCGACGTCAGCTTGGTAGCTGCCAACGGTTACGAGAACCTCACATTATCATTCGGAAATGGTAAATTCAATTGGAAGTTTCTCGTTGCTGACGTCACAATGCCAATCCTCGGTGCGGATTTCCTCTCTCATTTCCACCTTCTGGTCGATGTCGCCCACCGACCATTGGTCAACGCAGACTCGTACTTGTCGACACCTCTTCAACCCGCCCCCTCTAACCTCGCTCTCCACATCAGCGCACCCACGGATGCCTACGCCCACCTCCTCACGTCGTACCCGGAAGTTTTCCCTCCAGAACTTCGCCAAACGCCCACGGTTCCTGCCAAGCACGGTATTTATCACCATATCAAGACGACGGCACCCCCAGTCTTCGCAAACTTCAGACGTCTGGCACCGGAACGATTGGCAGCCGCCAAACAGACGTTCGCCGAAATGGAGAAAATGGGCCTTTGCCAAAAGGCCTCCAGCCCATGGTCGTCACCCTTACACATCGTTCTGAAGAAAGACGGCTCCCTCCATCCGTGCGTGGATTACAGGTGCCTGAACATGCAAACAGAACCGGATCACTACCCCCTCCCAAACATTGCCCGATGTGACCTCCTACCTGCACAAAGCGAAGGTTTTCTCTACGCTCGACCGCCTGAAGGGGTATTATCAGGTGCCTATGAACCCAGAAGACATCCCCAAGACAGCCATCACCACTCCGTTTGGTACATACACCTTCAATTACTCCTGTTTTGGCCTTCGTAATGCTGGGGCCACGTTTCAACGTCTCATGGATGGCATCTTAGGGGACCTCCCTTTCTGTGTATGTTATGTGGACGACATACTTGTGTTCTCCTCCTCCTAAGAGGAACACCTCCGTCACCTGCGCATCGTGCTCGACCGCCTGCAACAAAACGGCATTGTAGTCCGGTACTACAAGTGTACCTTTGGCGCCAACGAAGTGTTGTTCTTAGGGCACCGTATCACTCCTGAAGGAGTCCATCCCCTCCCTGAGAAGGTAGCAGCCGTTCCGCACTTCCCCGCGCCCTCGACCGTCAAAGCTCTGCAGGAATTCTTGGGCATGATCAAATATTATCACCGTTTTCTGCCAGCCATTGCCGCCACTCTTGCTCCCCTCTACGCCTCCCTCAAGGGCAAGCCAAAGGACCTGAAGTGGGGTCCCCTTCAAGAAGCAGCCTTCTGCAATGCAAAGAAGGCCCTATCAACTGCTGCGGCTCTCACTTTTCCTATCCCACACGCCCCTCTCCTTCTCTCCACCGATGCCAGCGACGTCGCTATTGGTGCAGTACTCGAGCAGGTGGTCAAAGGCTCGCCCCGCCCATTAGCCTTCTTCAGCAGAAAACTGTCCAAGGCAGAATCGGGTTATTCTACCTTCGATTGAGAATTGCTTGCGGTGCACTTGGCTGTCCGTCACTTTCGCCATTTCTTAGAAGGTACGCCCTTCGTCATTCGCACAGACCACATGCCTCTGGTGCACGCCTTCACTCGACAGTCTGATGCCTGGTCCGCCCGTCAACGCCGTCATCTCTCCGCCGTGGCTGAATACAATTGCACCCTCCAATACGTCCCTGGGAAAATGAATCCCGTTGCCGATGCCCTGTCAAGAAACACGTGGGCTGCCGTTCAACTGGGATTAGATTACAACGCCCTGGCTGAAGCCCAACGACAGGATCTAGAGTATCAAGCTTGTAGGACATCCTGCACGTCCCTCCGTTGGGAGGATTTTCCCCTCGAAGACTACAACACCACCCTCCTCTGTGACGTCAGTACTGGTAGACCGCGACCTTGGATTCCTGCTCCCATGCGCCGACAGGTGTTTGATTTCATTCACGGCCTTTCACATCCCTACTGCCGTTCTACTGCACAGCTGCTGAAGGCAAAGTTCATTTGGCACGGCATTTCTAAGGATGCTAAGGATTGGGTCCGCGCCTGTACTTCTTGCCAAACTTCCAAAGTACATCGACACACGGATTCAGGAGTGGGCACCTTTCCTCAACCTCAGCGTCGTTTCGCACACATTCACGTCGACGTTGTAGGCCCCCTACCCACATCACAAGGACATCGTTACCTGTTTACCGTCATCGACCGCTCCACTCGTTGGCCTGAAGCCATTCCCATGGAATCTGCAACGTCTGCCTCATGTACATCTGCCTTACTCTCTGGATGGATTTCAAGATTCGGTATCCCTGAGCATATTTCTTCTGACAGGGGAACCACTTTCACCTCTCAATTGTGGACGTCATTAGCGAATCTCCTGGGCATCACCCTACATCAGACAACGGCTTACAACCCCGCTGCCAATGGAATGGTTGAACGTTTTCATCGCACCCTCAAAGCAGCTTTGATGTCCCGCTGCAAGGATTGCAACTGGTTTACTCAATTTCCCTGGGTCCTCCTGGGACTAAGGACCACTCCTAAAGACGCCCTCGACGTCTCGGCAGCTGAAATGGTGTATGGCGACCCGTTGGTCGTCCCTGCCGAAATTTTTCCTTCTACAACCTCCTCCGACGATCTCCAGCGCATACGTCACATCGTGGGAAAATTTACTCCGTGCCGCCAGACTTACAAGCCCCCAGCGAAGCATCACATACCAACGGACTTGCACTCTGCAACGCACGTCTTCCTGCGCAACGACACTAGCAAGCCACCACTAACGCCCCCTTACACGGGCCCTTTCCTTGTGATCCGACGCAGTCTGAAAGCATTCCTACTAAACATTCGGGGCAAAGAAGACTTGGTCTCCATTGATCGTCTAAAACCTGCTTATCTTCTGCCAGATGACCCGCCTACAGTTCGCCTCTCTAGATCAGGGCACCCTATTTAACATGTACAGTATGTCATTTTTAGGGGGGGGGGAGCCATGTACCAACCGTGTGTCACACAATTGTACATAATTATTTTGTATATATTATGCTTGTATCTGCGCTCTTCCCTCGCACTAAAAAGAACCTGAATGATCATGTCTCCGTTTTGCTCTGTAACATTGTCTGTCTCTCGAACAGGTCATGTCCTGTTGCCTTGAGGTTTTGTATATAAAGAAGAGTGTTCCTTAATAAAACTCAGTTGATTGCATCCTGCCTTTGAGTTCACAACTCCTCTCTCGGCCCATCACAATAAGTAATGTCTGGAAGGGAAAAGTGGTAGAAGTAAATAGAAGCAAAATAATCTTTTAACGATTCCAATTCTAATAGGGGATCTGGTGGCGAATATAATTTCAACTTATGTCTCTCAGCTGGGTTGCCATGAACAAGAAAAAGAATTACTTACCCATGAGTCTGAGGTAGCTAAAATAACATAGAAAGAAGAGAAGCTAATCTTGGGAGTAAGCATGAGTGGCAGTGGGGAAGGAAATAGATGGACATGAGGAGGTACATGGATATCATAAGTTTGGAATTAAAAATGAAGATGGGAAATATATACTAGAGATGGCTCAAAGTTTAGAATTAGCAAATATGAACACCTTATTTCAGAAGTTTGATAAGCAACTGATAAACTTTAAAAGTGAAGTGGAAAACCTAATAGATTATTTCCCGGTAATATGAGCTGACAAAAACAATGTGATGAACAGTAAAGGGATTCTGGAGGAGGCATGTGGTAAACAACAGAGACTGTTAGTGATGAAATGTGAGGGGAAACAGAGAATCTAATAGGAAGAACCAGTTGATATGGTGTGCCAAATGGAGAAAAGTGGTGGTAGGACAAGGAGTTGCAGGAGTAGGTTAAAAGAAAATCAAAAGTGTTAAAGGACAAAAGTAAAGTATGCCCAGGGAGCAGAGGAACGGTACACAGGAGAAGAAAAAAATTCTAGGAGAAAAGTAGGTATAGCTATTGGAAGAGTGGTAGAACAAATAAATGAGAGTCCAGGATTAATGTTATGACTCAAAGATATCTATAAGATTTCAAACATGAGGAAAAGTCAAAGACAGAATATGGGTTAAATGGGAGTCATTAGGTATAGAGATGGATATGTATTGCATATGGAGGAAGATATTAATAGGAGATGGAGGATATATTTGGAGCAACTATTAAATACTTACAATGAAAACGAGCAGCGGAGAGAAGCTCAAAAGGTGTAGGGGCCAGTGATGGAAATACAGAATACAAAAGTGAAGCAGACAAACTGAGTAACCACCATAGTTTCAAATTGAAATAGTCAAGATACTGGTTACAGAGGGGAAAAATAGATGCCGACTTTATCAACTGCAGTGCTCTATGCTACAGACACAGCAAGCCTAAGTAAAACATATGAGAAAAAGATGAATGTAGCAGAAATAAGAATGCTTAGGTAGATGTCTGAAGTTATGAAAAAGTATAGAATCAGGAATGACTATATGAGATGATCAACTAAGGTTTTGGAAATATCAAGGAAAGTACAGAAAGGAAGAATGAGAAGGTATGGACATCTACCGAGGAGAGGGGAGGGTCATGAATGGAGGCATATAATAAAAATCTAAATTGTAAGATAGAAGAAGAAGGAGAGGACCAAGAATGAGATAGAGCGTGGAAGCTCTTAACATTTATTCATGTGAACTATGGCAAAAGGTTCAACATTATTAATATCATGCTTGAAACTCATATAATGTATATCTGTATTAAACTCCAAATACCTCATAGTTGTTTGGTGAGAAATTACACTTATTTGTGTGAATTCTAGGACGACTAAAAGGGTACACAGGAGTCTCCTGACTACTAAGTGGAGAATGAAAGTTACTTTGGGTGGGGCTATGCCCCCGACAGCATGCCAGTGAGGAAAAGAATTATATGTGTTCATGTGAAAAGCAGCAAGGTTATGCTTTTAATTAGTCCTTTGGGGTCTCCTCCAGGAAAAATAGGATATGACAGCCATTTTGGGCTTGGATTTGACCTGGACAGCAAACCCAAGGAAAAAATGACATTCATTCGTGTGACCAGCGGCAAGGCTAGAAACAGGGTCAATTAGTCTTTTGGATTCTCATGCACAATAAATGGACAATGGCAGACATTTTGTGTTGGGCATTGACCCCAAAACAGTTTGAAATGACAGGAGGCGAAAAAAATACATTTATTCACGTAAAAAGTAGCAAGGTCGCAAATGGTATTAGGTTGGCCAGGGCACCAGCCGCCCATTGAGATACTACCACAAGAGAGTTAGTGGGTCCTTTGACTGCCCAGATCCCTCTCTCTGGTTACGGTTCTTTCCCTTTGCCTACACAGACACCGAATAGTCTAGACTATTCTTTACAGATTCTCTTCTGTCCTCATACACCTGACAACATTGAGATTACCAAACAATTCTTCTTCACCCAAGGGGTTAACTACGGCGATGTAATTGTTCAGTGGCTACTTTCCTCACGGTAAGGGTAGAAGAGACTCTAGCTATGGTAAGCAGCTCTTCTGGGAAAAGGACACTCCAAATTCAAACCATTGTTTTCTAGTCTTGGGTAGTGCTATAGCCTCTGTACCATGGTCTTCCACTGTCTTGGGTTAGAGTTCTCTTGCTCGAAGGTACACTCGGGCACACTGTTCTATCTAGTTACTCTTCCTCTTGTTTTTTTGAAGTTTCTATTGTTTATATAGGAAATATTTATTTTAATGTTGTTAATATTCTTAAAATATTTTATTTTCCTCACTGGGCTATTTTATCTGTTGGGGCCCTGGGCTTATAGGATCCTCCTTTTCCAACTGGGGTTGTAGCTTAGCATTTAATAATAATAATAATAATAATAATAATAATAATAATAATAATTAGTCCTTTGGAGTCTTTTACACACTAAGTGAACAATGACTGCCATTTGGGTCAGGCTTTGTCCCCAACAGCAACGCTAAATCAAACCTGTGACAAAAAAGAGATTTAACATTCATCTGACCAGTGGCACGACTAGAAATAGTCTGTAGGGAATGTGGCCTGGAAACATTTGCTGGACATGTGGATGTGCCATTCTCAATCGTTCGCTACTGGACTGGTTATACCTCCTGCATGCTCCCTCACACCACACTGATATGCCCCTTTCCTACAGGAGTTCCTGGTTGTCTTCAAACCAGAACTAGGATAGATGGCTGGATCCTCAGCCAAGCATAGGATTGACGATCAAAACTCCAACATGGGGCCATCAGTATATGCAAAGTTCCGACGTCTGCAACCCAGAATGTGCGGGATACCTAACTTGCGTTTACTGACATGGAACAGATGAGGATCTGCCAGAAAGTGTTGAGTTCGGGGCCTCCCATCGTCCCATGGTAAAGAAATCTTATGGCAACTGGAGGTCCTATGGAAATTAACACTACCTGAACCTCATGACTATACCAGGCCATTATCACCTGCCAAATATGCGATACCTCACTGGGGGCCTGCACAGGGCAAGATCTTCACGCCAATGGCATTCCTAAGACATCCATCATCATGTACTAGGTACCATACCCAACTTTCAGCCTCAGAAACACCAGGACTACCTTCCAATGCTTCATGGACAGCATCTTGGTGATTTATAATTTTGCAAATGCTATGGTGATGGCATCCTGATCTCCAAATCTCCAGAAGAATATAAGGTCCACATACAGATAGTCATGAAATTTTTTTCCAAGAAACCAGATTATGCATCCTTTCAACAGATGCACCTTTGGGGCAGAGAAGGTGAACTACCTGAGATATTAGGTCTCTCCTACTGGTGTTCAGCTTATGGCTTCAAAGGACTTCCCTATGCTAATTCATCCAAGACTTCGCTCGCATCATGTTTCCTTTAATCAAAGTCCTGGAATGAAAGCTAAAGATACTGAGATGGGATATGTTGCCAAAACAGGCCTTTAAACGAACGAAGGTTGCTCTTGCTAAGGCTGCTATGTTGGTCTACAAGGACCCAGAGACACTCCTGAAAGGTCAAGTCACCCAAGACGTTACACGGGAAAAGGCCCCTGATCCTGAAATGATGGCCTACTGCATGGCATTGACATCACTGAAATTGGATGACGTCCTGTTTTGTCAATCCAAAAGAATGCTCCGTTGCAATACCAGCCCCTGTCAATTGATACTAACCTCCAAAAGTAGACAGATGATTGAGGGGATTCAGGGTCTGTGCACCATTGTGACGTACAACGACATGGCTGACGACTGAGAAGTTTGTATGGTAAGAGATTAGGAAGAACATACATGGATGAGCCAGGACGTGTGGGGCTTACCAAACAAGCAAGGGGAACGGGCACACAGAATCAGGCGTGGGGGATTGTCATCAACCCAAATGGCGATTCAGACATATCCATGTCGATATTGTGGATCTTCTAGTCTGAAGATGCCAGATACCTCCTGATCATCCTCGACTGCTCCACAAGACAGGCCCGAGACAACTCCCATGACGGAGCTATGACCAGTGCATGCTTGGAGGCTCTGCTGTCAAGTTGGATCAGCTGCTTTCAGTTCCCGGTTTCATCACCATCAATGGCAGCCCGGCCTTCCTGTCTGAGATGTGGGCCTCACAGATCCGCTTGATGGGAACATGTACTCCACAACAAGATGACCGTGTACAACCCCGTGGCCAACCGCATGAAGGAAAGAACCTATCGTCCCAAGACTTCAGGAAATCACGGAGAAGCTCACACCTTGCCTGAGAACCTTCTCTGACAGAACCAAAGACTTCAAGCAGAGAGGCTTGAATACCTGCGACCACGTATTTGTGAGAAATTATGCCCATTTTGCTCTTTTAACACGACATACTGGCGGCCGTATCGTGTCATCGGTCATTCAGCTAAGGATTACTGCATCTTGGTCCATTGTTGAGAAAATTGGGCATCTATCAACAAGCTAAATCCTGTTTCCTGCTGGACGACAAAGATGCCATAGAAGAAACTGGCAAGCACCTTAGAGTGCATTCCCAAAGCAAGATGTCACCCGAATGCAGTCGTAGATGACATCAACCTAGAGTTGAACACCCCTCAGGCACCGCACCAGGGAAGGCATCCTGTCGGATGACAGCTTGAATAATTTTACGGCCAATGCTGTCCTGCAATCATAAATCTTAAGAGCCAGGGTTGCCTCTGGCTTCCCCAGAGTTATCAAGATTTAGAAGGCCCCAGCTCAAAGTGTTATAGTAATTGTCCGATCATTATTTTGTAAATAGTTACTGTCTTGGGGGTGGGTCGCTACTTGTAAAGATATTATCTTTTCCAAAGTTTTCATTACCATTTACAATTTAGCCAAAGCTATTTTATACCCATATTAACCATGAGGTTTTTATAATATTATCTTATACAGAATTCTCCGTCCTTTTCCCTAATATATTTATCCTGTATATTTATGTTTTATGTACTCAGCAGTTACATTTTATATATTTGCAAGAAACACAATCCTCACTTAGATTTAACCCAGTGCTTGTGTGGAGGTAAGCTGCCCAACCCAGTTGCTACACTTCTGTCCTCTCGTCTATCCGTAGTTCAGGTCACCCAAGTAATTAACATGTCAGTACTCACACCTTGTGTAGAAAATTTATATTTATTTTCCTGAATACAGGAAAGGCTACAAATTATCAAATACACCATTGAAATTTTGGGTTGGGATTTGCCCTTGGTTACAATTTTCTTTCAACTCCATGTCAGAAAGTAATGAATATGAAAACTGACAAGGTTGAAAATGGAACCAATTCATGCCATCATACTATTTTATATACCTGTGCATGAAAGGATCTCTTACAGGTTTCTCGGAAGGCAAGTTCTACAGCTGTTGTACCAGGATCCATCAGATCATAGCAACAGTGATGCACCAAACCTTGTTTGTCAATTTCAAGAAAAAAATGATAGAAGAAGAAGCCCTATCCTTTCAAGAAACGTTGTTCCATTCCTCTGGTGATGAAAAGAAATGGAAAAGGATGCTCATCCTGCTCTCTCCGAAGACCTCCTGGTAAAATATGA
>NC_090727.1:195471171-195486171 GCF_036898095.1 Palaemon carinicauda
GAGAGAGAGAGGAGTATTTCAATCTTCCACATCTCTTTTACTACCTTCTTCTTGTAGCAACTATTGAATGGAAGGTGTTTATTATTTCGTTTTAGTTTTATCAAGGTTTGAATGTTTTCGTAAAATCCAAACTTTTTATCATGAAAGCTTTTTATCAGGAAAGCTTTTTAATGTCTTCATTTTATGCATTTCTTTAAAGAAAAGCCTAGTTATTATTTTAGGAAGATTTTCCCTTCTTCCGTTTTCATCCTATCAAATATACTATTTTTTTTTTATAGTTTTAACAATCACCAAACAAACTTGTTATCTCGTAAATTATAATCTCAGCCTTGTTTGAAACATACTTTACATTTAGACCCGGTAACCTTATTGTTCAATTATAGAAATACGGAATTTCATGCCACGTATATTTGTTAATCAAATCCTATTTTAATATTACAAATGATATTAAAAAGAAATCAAAGCATCAAAATTATATTGCAAACCCATTTGAATTTCCGGTTTCAATTGGTAGTTTTCCCTCAGATACAGCCATATCAGAATTTTCTGACAACTGACCTTACCTCATCGAAAATTTTAATGTCACATGAAAAGTGTTATAACACATTGTTTAATCTCCTTAAAAAGTCCTTATTGAAATAAATTCATCAAAGCTAATAAAAACACTTAATCTATGGATGGAAATATGTATACCAAAATATCCCAGATACGCAATTGAAAAAATTATACTAATATTTATATCTGATGTTAATACATACATAGAACCTGGACAGAGAGAGAGAGAGAGAGAGAGAGAGAGAGAGAGAGAGAGAGAGAGAGAGAGAGAGAGAGAGAGAGAGAGAGGAGGCGATTAAAATTGACTGTATAATTAAATTTATAATATTTTGTCATTATCGATGTATTAAAATAAAATTTTTGAATATTGAAATCAATAGGGGTATATATATATATATATATATATATATATATATATATATATATATATATATATATATATGTATATATATACAGTACATATATATAAAAATATATACTGTGTATATATATATATATATATATATATATATATATATATATATATATATATATATATATATATATATATATTTATATATATACACAAAAATATATATATATATGTATATATATATATATATATATATATATACTGCATATATATATATATATATATATATACATACATATATATATATATATATATATATATATATATATATATATATATATACATATATATATATATATATATATATATATATATATATATATTTATATATATATATATATATATATATATATATATATATATATATATATATGTATGTGTATATATGTATATATATATATATATATATATATATATATATATATATGTATATATATGTATTTATATATTCATATGTATATATGTATGTATTTATATATGTATATATATGTATATATACATATATATGTATATATATACATATATATATATATATATATATATATATATATATATATATATACATACATATGCGTAAAAAGCAAAGGAAAACGTGATGCTCAGATGCAGAAGAACCACAGGGAAAATGAGAATACGAAATATACGATTTGGTCCTGACTAGTTTCGTGATACTTCTTCAGAGGACTCACTATATATATATATATATATATATATATATATATATATATATATATATATATATATATATATATATATATATTTATATATATATATATATATATATATATATATATATATATATATATACATATATATATATACTGGATATATAAATTTATATATATATATACATATATATAGCCTATATATATACTGGATATATATATATATATATATATATATATATATATATATATATATATATATATATATATATATATATATAATCATACTACTCAACAAGTAAGGAGATACAAAAAAGCTGAAAAATTTCCACAAAATATATTTTCTTCTCGTTATATATAAAATATTTGTAAAGTTCATAGTAGGTCGAATAGAAAGGCAGCTAGCTTTAATCAACCAAGAGATCAGGCAGCAATTAGAAGATGATATTCAACAACTGACGATATCCATGAAATTAACCAGCTAATGGAAAATTCAATAAAGTGTGATAAACCGCTAAGTACGGCATAAGACTATAAGGAAGCTTTTGATTTAGTCAATCTCCTGCAGTAATGAAAGCCCTTGAAAAGTAGGGAATAGAATCATCATATGTTAGAACATTTGAAAATACCTAAACGGGAAGTACTGAAACCCTAAACTTACATAAAGATGGTGAGAAAATTCCACTTGAGAAAGGAGTTAAACTGGGGGACCCAATCTCTCCTAAACTATTCGCAGTGTTCCTGGATGAAGTTTTCAAGAATTTTGGTCTGGGAAATGTATGAATTAAAGTTCATGGAGTATACCCTAACTACTTAACATTTGCTAATGACATCGATCGATTTAGTGAATCATGAAAGGAGATACAAAAGATGATAGAGATTTAAATAGAGAAAGTAGAATTGTTAGACTGAAAATGAACATGCGTAAAACAAAGATAATACTCAATGAAAATGTAGAGAGACACCAAATAAGTGTTCTGGAGGAACCTCTTAAATATACGACTTATATTTCGTAAGGACATGAGACCAAAATTAAAAGAAGGATAAACATTGGATTGAAAAGTTTGGTAAACAAAATATGATTATGAATGTGAAACGCTACTTACTCTAAAAAGAATAGTATTTATTCAGATGGCTATACCAGTAATAACTTAATAACAAAAACTTGAAGCCTTACAAAAGCTTTGGCACACAAGTTAGTTATATGTCAAAAAGCTATGGAAAGAATAATGTTGGGAATAACACTAAAAGACAGGCAAAGAACATTATAGATAAGACAGTAAGGTAAAGAGGAGGATAATTTAACATGTAAGATTAAGAAATTGACACAGGCAGGACATATCATGAGAATAACAGATAATAGATTGACGATAAGGATAACAAAATGAATCCTTAGAGATTGTGAAAGTAGCAAGGGAAGGAAAAGAATATGATAGATAGACGAGCAAAGAAATTTTTGCCGGTATATACTAGCACAGACAGATCATAGACAGACGGGAGTGATCGGACATGTCTAAGGCCTTTGTCTTATAGTGGACAAGCAACAGGTGATGATGATATATATATATATATATATATATATATATATATATATATATATATATATATATATATATATATATATATATATATATATATATATATATATATTTGGGCTCAAGCCTTGTCGTCCTGATGGAAGTTCCTAAAGTAGCTTCCTAAGGAGTATATGCTACTACAGTAATATTCCTAGAGAATTAAACCTTCAGGTCCCAGAATTTTAATGCCTTGAGCGAATAT
Organism: Palaemon carinicauda; assembly: GCF_036898095.1. NCBI lineage: Eukaryota > Metazoa > Arthropoda > Malacostraca > Decapoda > Palaemonidae > Palaemon > Palaemon carinicauda. Next base: position 195,474,583 of record NC_090727.1, read on the forward strand.
CCTTAAATTTTCTCTCAAAGATATCACATGATATCAGAGGACGTATTCCTGACACGCCACATAGCAATCTGCACCCCTAATAGCGTTTACGCTTCGAGGGGGACATGGCAGAATTGAAGTGGGCCCGTATCTAGGTTTCCCCCGTTCTCGTACTACTATTAACCACCACCACAGCGCCATTCCCAAGTTGGTGGACACTCCTATTTTGTAGCGATTTTGCTCAGTGGTGTTCCCTGTTGATCTAATTTTTGATCGATTTACAAGGATTATTATTATGCATTCTCACACTTCTTTTGCCTTCGGAAAGTTGAGTATTGGGTCTTTACAATGAGTAATTTTTAGCTCCTGTTTCACAGTGAAATTAAAGTAATTTATTGTGTTTAGAAGCTAAGCCTCTTACCGGAGGCGCCATGGGTGCTGTCGTTCGTTACGCATGTGTTATTTAGTTAGTAGAACGACTTCCTGGTTTTTAAATAGCATTAATTAACTAATTAATTATGTAAGCTATTTAGGAAAATTATACGTGTAAAGATATTTATAATGTGCATAATTTTCCTTTCTATGTTGATCGTATAGTTAGAGTTTCGGTGAGTGAGGTAACCGAGATGTCATCTTGCCTAGGTAACCTAACCTAGGCGTTTTATTATACGTTCAGACATTTCCCCGGTTACCCTCGTGTATTGTGATTTCAATTCATGCAGAGATAGTTATCTCCTAGAATTAGATGAAGCATTACGTGTCTCCAAAAAAGGGGATTTAAGGGTAATCCCTCTTTCCCTCTGAGTGTAGCCTTAGGCTACAACCCTAGTGGGTTGGCCTTGAATTTTTAATTCAGGCATGACTCTCCTACGGTTTTTTTTCTGCCCTTCCCCTGTAACCGCAGATGCAGGTTTTTAGGGTTTGGGCCAGAACCTCAGAGTATTTAGTCTGTGGTCGGTAGCTGACTAGCAAGGTGAATAGAATTCCTTTGCTAGGTTAGGCTGCCGACATAGGAGGCTAGACCTCCCTAGGCCGCTCCTGAAGGGCCTGTACGATATGATACCTTCTCCCTGTGGCCTAGCAGACTAGTCCTGTGCTGGCTGACCCCAAGCTGAAGAATAGAATTCTTTTACTGCTTAGGGGACACCGGCACTAGAACCCCGTTCCCTTATTGTTTAGAGATGGTGGCGAGGGTGCTACCAACTTCTTTATTGTATTATTCTAACCCTAGGTTAGGGAATAGAATTCTTTAGCCACATGGTATAGTTCTAATACAGGAACGGAGTTTCATTAGTTGAGGCAGGACAGGCTTTATGGCCGGCTCCTGCCGTACCTTATACAGGGCACTCTTTTCCCTTCCCCTCTATCCCTTTATGTTGGCGGCTCCCTGCAACCTTACCGTTGCCAGTAGGTTGCCGGGACCAACCAGACTTCATCTCTTCAGCCGTTGTCTGACTGTCAGTAGCTAGCAGGCAGCCATGACAACTGCCGGCCGGCAGTCATGGCAACTGCCGGCCGGCAGTCATGACAGCTGCCGGCCGGCAGTCATGACAGCTGCCGGCCGGTAGTTAGTGGCCATGTTGCCTGTGAGTGGGAAGTCCCTTCTGTTACCAAAGGTTCTTCAGTTCTCCCTTGGATAGCTTCTGTTGCCGGGGTGCTGCCTACCAGGCCGGCACAGATTGGTGCTGACTCAACTTGTACTATACTGATACTGCCGGCCGGCAGGGTATAGGCAGGACCTTGCTGGCGACAGTACTGTAGCTGGATGGAAGCTTGAATTTTACATTCTCCCCTTCCATTTGAACCTTATTTCTGGAGAAAGGTGGTAAAATTAGACTTTTACATCTATACTTACTGTATACATACACAGTATTAGGTAGCCTTTTCTCCATGCTATCTCTCTCTCTTTTAGATAGCAGGCTGGATGTGCCAGCAAAAGCTAGCTATGCCGACGACATGCCGGCTGAACTACAGTATATATTCATACAGTTAGTTAGTATTTTTGCAGTATAGGATATACTACAAATAGAAAGCTACTGTATATATTATACTAGTAGTAATTTCCAATATATCTTGAGTATCCTGCCCAAGTATTTGTGGAACCCAATCTCATATTGAAAGAATCTAATTTCTTGAATATATTGATTAGAAATCAGTCTTTAGATTACCCTGCAATATTAAAACTTTTAAGGACTGGAGACTACACTCCTAACCCTTAAAGGGCAGAGCCCTTATCCTTGAGTGTCCATGATCAGGAAACTCTATGATTTAATATCGTCAGGGAGGCCACAGCAAATAGGTTCGGTGGGATACACAAATATATGTCTTTAATTTTCCCCAGTCCAGTTGGCGTCATGCCAGCTGGACCGTGCAGTCGGATGCTTGCCATAAAGGCAGCATATTGGCTGGATCACACTATATATAATTATACAGTAGCCAGTAATTTACAATATAGTACATACTGCAAATAGAAAACTAGAGTACGATTATACAGTAGTTATTTCTAACATATCTTGGGTACCCTTGTGCAAGCTTGTGCTGGTCCTGCTCTTATATTGAAGGAATAGTGTTTCTTCATTATGCTGATTAGGAAATCAGTCATCCTTACCCCGCATTGTTTAGAATAAAAGGGAAAATGAATTATACACTTCTCTACCCATAGGGGTGAGAACACCCTTTGATAAAGGAATCTCCTCACATTTAATACTGAGGGGAGGTAACAGCATTTGTTTGCGGAGGATACACAAGTATGTGTCTCCTACTATCCCTTTATAGCTTGCTATCCTCAGCTATTCTGTTAAAATATGACTTTTGATATATTGGTTATCAGTGAGATAATCAATCGTATACTCATTCTGTTTTCCTTTCTTTACAGGAGGAACACCAGATGTCACGTGTAGCAGTCTTCTGCAAAACTAAGAGTAAGTGTTTTTACGGACATAATGCATGCAGGTTTCATGTCCCCTGCAATATTATTTCCGAACCCCTACATTATTGGAACCCGCACGCTTGCAAAGTATGTCGGGCCTTATTGTCCGAGGGTTTCAAGAATCCCAAGTCGGTGGAGACTAGGGATGCAGCTCGTTTCAAGCTACGCAACTGGGTGAGAGGCTTTCAGAAAATCTCTCCGGGACCTTACCTGCCTAATGACAGGATGCGTAGGATACTATTTCTAACAGCAAGTAAGGAAATAGTGGTACCCCAGACACGAGGTACATCTACCGACGGCCAGACAGCCTTTGGGAAGGAGGGCAGAAAGCGCCCAAGGGAAGAAGGGCGAAAACCTCCCAAAGGAAGAAGGGGAGAATGTCGGGTTGGAATTGTCTCCGTCTATACCGGCTCTAGAGCCAAAGACATCGATATCTCCGCCTTCTATCCCTCTATTAGATAGAATTGACTAGTTATGGGCCCAAGTGAAGAATCTAATAGAAAACTTGCGTAAACAGGATGAAAAGCAGGAAGCAAAATGCAATGTAGAGCCTTGTAAAGCTCCACCTGTCGCTCCCTAGGGGTCATACAAATGACCCATAGATCAAGACCTTCCGACATGCTCCAAAACCAATCCCTGGAGGTTTGCAGAGCTGATGCCGATTTTAGACGGCAAAATCTACATATCGGAGAAGATGGGTGGTATTCCTTTGGACAAAATCCAGTTTTGGCCAAGGTTTGACGCTTTACCTAACTGTTTCGTTAGACCGAAGTATGAACCAAGGTCAAGAAAAGGAACGGAATCAAAGGTGGTTATGATTTTCGACCATGATAAAGCACAGGCTATCCTATCAAGTAGCATAAAAAAGGCGGGTTTCTCGGTGTTGAAGGTATTCACACCAGGTAACAGGTACTCTTCCTTTCTTGCTCCTGCTTCAATTTCATTCCCCTTGACAGAGAAAGTATTTAAATATGTCATCGAGGCAGTGAAGGCAGGTGAACCGTGTCCTACACTCAAGGAGTGCGTGCCTTTGTCACTAGCCTTTCCCAGACAAGAGAAGAACTGGAAGGAAGCCCATTTAACCTTTTCAGTAGGAAAACTTGAGGCGGATGTAACCAGTCAACAATTAAAGGAAAATCTACCTAAATCATCTGACTTTCTCTTACATGATGAACAAGAGACAAAGGAGAGACTTGCAGCCTCCCTATCTGTACAAAACTACATAGAGTTCTGTTCAGCTCATCAAGATTCCCCAGACATACTCAAGGTCTTAGCTAAAATACATATGGCTACCTTAGTAAAAGACCTTTAGGCCTTTATAAAGGCTAGAAGAACAAGGAAGCTAATATCTTCTAACATTTGGGGTAAAGACCTCTTTTCAGATGAGGAAGTCAGGAAAGGGATTAAAAACGCCACCATGGAGAAATTAGGAATTCTCCAAAAGTAGGGCATCCTTTCAAAAAGAGAGTCTTCCACGGTTGTGGGTCCCCAACCTAAGGGGAAGACGGAAAGGTCTGGAAATTCATCTCGGGCTGTTCAACAACATCCCACAGTTGTAGTGACTGCACTGCCACAGACAGGTGGTCGAAAATATAATCCTACTGATCAGTCGAAGCATAGAGATGCTTCTGGCAGGAGGGAGGTTCCTTTAGGATCGCTGGACCTTCGATCCTTGGGTCCATGGCCTAATCAAGATGGGACTAAGATAGGAGGTGGAAATGTCTACCACCATTTCCTCAACTCCTCCTATAATCCAAAACCCTCCTGGAGGAATTTACCTGAGAGCTCTAGAGCATACAGGTGGTAAGGAAACTATAGTCCATCAAATTCTAGGGAAGGCCGTTGTGTGTCTACGAGAAGGACTCAAGAAAACTCAGAGTCATTCTGGACTTGTCACCACTCAACAAGTCTAAATACAACAACGAGTTCAGAATGTTAATCCTTCTGAACATCAGGACCCTGTTGCAAAAAAAAAGGGGGCTCGTAGTCTTACTAGACCTGAAAGTTGTCTATTGGCAACTTCCAGTCAATCACCCCCTCCCCTCCTATCTAGGATTCAAGTTACACAAAGTAACGTATTCCCTAGGAAAGATACTTGTCAGACTAGACACAGTCCTAGATATCTTCATAAAATTGGCAGACACCGTCACGCAATAATTAAGCCTAGGAAAGGGTCAGGCAACAATGTTCTTGGACGAGAGGCTGGGGTGGGAAGCACCCGAGGTGGCTGGTCTATGAACATCCAAGGAAATGATCCGGTCCCCGGAATATCGCGGATGCAAGATAAACTTCAAGAAATCTAGATTCTCTCCAGCTCAAGGGTTTCAATGGCGAAAAAGCCATTAAAGCCTGGGAATGTAAAAGGAGATGGCAAGGTCAGTCAAGAGACTCTGGTAATCAGTCAGATTCCCAAAACGCGAACAGGGAGGAGCTCTGATCTCTCTCCAGTTCGCAAAAGAGACAGACACAGTGCTAAGAGCACTGCTGCAAGATGTGTTAAGAGTCTGGAGAAAACAAGCATCAAACGCTCGAAGAGATCTAAAAAGACTGATATCGGTCCTTCCTTAATCGCTCCCCTAACAAAGGGTAAAGCCCGAAAGTCCCAAGACCATGTTGGTCGTGTCATGAGTGGGGAAACTCTCTACATGCAGATCAGACTCTACGGCTGATGTGGAACTCCGAAGCGATAACGAGACGCTGCAATCTATGATGCTAGAGAACGTCTCATACAATCTAGGTGTAGTTAACAATCCCTTCCTTAAAGGGGTGGCACCTGTCCGCAGTTCATGTATAATTGATCAGCAATGTGATAGTGGATGCTCTGCTTGGGTTCAAGCTGATAGAGCTAGAATGGTCCACGGACGCAGACCTATTCTTTCCCAGATGGGAACAAGTCCCCGAACAGCAGTCCGACCTCTTCATTACGAGCGTCGTTAAGGAACTACCTTGATACGTAGCCCCATACAAGGATCCTCTGATAAAAATGACAGACATCATGTCTCTGAAAGGGAAGGGAGAGACTTAGGATTTTCAGTTCATCCCATCCAATCACCTGCTGAGAGTCCTCAACATGCTGAGATCCTTCCAGGGAGGAGTAACTCTGTTGGCTCTCAAGTAGCCCAAGAGCAATCTGTCCTCTTTGAGGAAGGAACGGAAGCTGAGGCTGTCCCTAGTTCTGAACTCAGGACTACTTCAGAAGGTTCAGAGATTAATGGCCTTTGATTTATCTGTTATATACATATATAAATATATATATATAAATATATATATATATATATATATATATATATATATATATATATATATATATATGCATATATATATATATATATATATATATATATGTGTATATATATATATATATATATATATATATATATATATATATATATATATATATATATATATATATATATATATATATATATATATATATATATATGTATATTTATAAGTATATATATATATATATATATATATATATATATATATATATATATATATATATATACATATAAATGTATATATATATATATATATATATATATATATATATATATATATTTATATATATATATATATATATATATATATTATGATGAAACGTTATAATTATTAGAAAAAAACTGTAAAAATTATTTGTGTAACTATGAAATTATCCGGTGTTTAATGTTCAACGCTATCTATTATCAGTTATGTTAACTATTTTACATTATCCTTGGTTTCTATTCCTAAACTTAGTCATACAGATATTTGCATTCCTTAGCCTTCGTTACACTCGTAATTTGCATTTCTTTCAGAGAACTATTCTGTGCAGTGTTGAAAGCATCTTTTTCTTTATCTTCTTATAATTAGGTTTTTGTGATATATAGTGTGAAAAGAATTATATTGGAATTTAAGTTTATTTATTTAAGTATTAAATTAGCGATAGCCTTTAGTGTTTAATTAAGATCCTGCTGCATTGGAGAGGTAATTAAAAGTGGTTTAAATAGAGGATAAAATAAGCAATATGTGAAGCAGACAAAAAGAATAATATTTCTGTTGGTGGTGATATTTTAAGTTTATGGGGGATAACTGAGTGATTACAGACCAGCAACATCCCCACACCTAGCCACCAGGTAAGATTTACTCATGTCCCGTCATAAGTGGGGGCCCGACCGGGATTGATTTTGTCCTTTTGTTTGTGACTAATAAAGTACAAAGAAACTTGAGTGCCTTGTTTATAAAAGTGATTAGTATTTTTATTGACGGTTTTCTTTGTTATTTTCTTACCAATCAAATCCAGCATTTCCTATCTTCACACGTACGCTGAATGGTTCTCTCACTCAAAGTCGGTATCTGTAAAATAAAGGATAGACCAGTAATTGAATATTAATTGGTTGGGTTCTGTGCTTTGCTTAGCATTCTACTCCCGCCTTATTTTACGAGACAAAATCAAGGTTCTCTTCTGCTATAAACTACTTCTTACAAGCATGTTGTGCTAAACTAGATATGTTTGTGTGCTATCGTGAGACCTTTGATCACTAATTGATCTCGGCCTTTATGTTGGCCATCCAATTTCAGTTAATCTATTTTCAGACTGTGTATCCTATTTGCAGTCTCTTTAAAATTGTCTTGAGAAATTGTTGTAAACTTCATTATTTTTTACTAACATTTAGCTAATTTTTGGTGTCAAATGTGTCGATATTCAAATTATTTGCATAACCTAGTGTGAATATAAGATATAGATATAATCTCGCTCTATTAACATTTCTTGGGATAATCCTTCAAAATGTCGTTTAATTTGGAGAAATTTATGAACGACATAAAAGGAGAAATTTTGAATTTAGGTTATGCCAAGAAACAAGAATTATTTTCTGTAGCCCAGAGGTGTGATCTTGAGGTCGATTCAAAATATATGAAAGCTGTCATTATTGGTAAAATCCTGCAATTCTTCATAGATGAGGTAATCTTCGAAGATGATGATGAGGAAGTCGATGAGTTGCGAACCTTTACTGGAGCATATGCCATCCCAGGAATAGATCTGAATATAGAAAAATTGCGTCTTCATATACAATTGCAACAAGAACAACAGAAAACGGCTGCAGAACAACAGAAAACGGCTGCACAACAACAGAAAACGGCTGCACAACAACAGAAAACGGCTGCACAACAACAGAAACGGCTGCACTAAAACTTCAAAAGCAACAGCAACTATTGGCATTGGAGTAAAAATACAAGTGTAAAGTGGCTCAACTAAAGATACAAAAGGAACAGAAGTCGGCAAATATATAGATTAAGCTGAAAACTGATGGAGATATACCCAGTAAGTTCGACATACTCAAAGCTAAAAAGGTACTTCCTGATTTTGATGAAGAGGACCCAGAGATATTCTTTACAACGTTCGAAGACACTGCTAAAACCTTGAAGTGGCCTCAGGAGCAATGGATAATGATAGTCAGAAATCAGTTCAAAGGTAAGGCAGCATATGTAATCTCTCAGATGGTTGAAGTAAAGGAGTATGATGTGATTAAAAAAGGCATTTTTAGATGCTTATGCCATCACAGCTGAAGGTTATCAGCAACAGCTCCGCCACTCTTACAAAATGCCTTCACAAACTTTATTTGAATTTTGCAATGACAAAGCTAAGCAATTTACAAAATGGTTGCAAAAGACAGGTGTTTCAGATTTTCAATCCTTAAAAAATCTTATCCTAATGGAAGAGTTTATTAGGAAATTGCCAAGTAACATTGCTACCTTCATTCTCGAAAAGGGAGAAACCAACTTGTTGAAAGCAGCCAGTTTAGCTGATGATTACTACTTGATCCATAAGACATTTAAACCATGTAATAAGTCTACTTTTCTTCATCATCCATAGCATATAGTTCCTATTGTAAGCAGGAAGGGCATCACATAGAGAACTGTCCTAATCCTTTGTGCAAGAAGTCTGATGCTGAAAAGAATTCTCCGAACCCTAATAGGAAGGATAATAAAACATTTCATGTTGCTGCTCAAGAATTAGATGGGGACGTCTTCAAACCTTTCACTTATAAAGGCACCGTGAATGGTATTCCAGGAACTTGCTTACGAGATGCAGGATCCTCCCAAAGTGTGGTAGCTCTGCCCTTACAAGACTTCAAACTGAGACATGAGTATGTTACTGTTTCTGACCTCAGTACCATCAAATCATTAAATCCATGCCTTTGGCAGAGGTGAATTTACAGTGTCCTTGCTATCAAGGTAATGTTTTAATTGCAGTTTCACGATATCCTTTGCCTTGTTCATCTATCCAGCTTTTAATTGGTAATGATCTTGCAGGGGCCATTGTTAATCCAGTAGTATCTGATCCTGATATTCTTATAGAAAATGAGTCCAATAAATTAAATAATGCTGTTATTCAAATGACATCAATTAAGCCAATTGTTATAGATAATGGAAATAGAGTAGAGAATACATTAGACCTTATAAATATGACCAAATCAAACTTCAGGGACTTGCAGAATAAAGATCCTGTCCTTAAGGATCTTTGGAAGAAAGTTGCATACCCAGATGATGATCCCAAAACTCCTTACTTTTATCTTGATAATGATTTGCTTTTTCGACATTTTAGGTCCTCCAAAGCACCAGCAACCACAACATGGTTTGACTGTCATCAACTTGTTGTACCACTCTCTCTAGTTCCAGCTCTTCTTGAACTAGCCCACTCTCATATGAACCACTTTGGAGTCAACGAGACTTACTCTACCTTAGCTGACTTCTTCTGGCCTGGGATGAAGAAGGACATTCAACAATTTATTAAAGCATTTCATCATTGCCCGACAACAGGCAAACATAATGAGAGACTTCCACCAGTTCCTCTTCAGCCCATATCCATACCAAAGTTTCCCTTTGAGAGGATTATCATAGACTGTGTTGGCCCAATGCCTAGGACTAAGCAAGGTAATGAGTATTTACTCACAGTTCTTTGCCAAACAACGAGATATCCAATAGCAGTGCCAATAAAGAATATAAATACTAAAACTATAATTGGTCAACTTGTCAAAATTTTCACAACCTATGGATTTCCAAAGACATTGCAATGTGATAGAGGCACAAACTTCACTAGTAAGTTTTTTCAACAAGCTATGAGAGAATTCAATATTCATAACATATATGCTTCTGCTTATCATCTCCAAAGTAACGGTGCTCTAGAAAGGGTTCACCAAACTATTAAAAACCTACTTCGGAAGTACATGCAGGAAACTTCAGAACAGTGGGATAGAGACATTGATCTTCTGATGTATATTATAAGAAGTGTACCACAAGAGTCCACGGGAGTGTCCCCTTTCGAATTAATGTTCGGAAGAAAGCCCCGAACCACTCTCTGTATGGTGAAGGAAAATCTAATTCACAACAAGGAAGAAGAGATTACAAACATTTTGTCATATCTACAGGAGCTAAAAGATAAAATTGTATCACTTCATGTATATGCTGATACTAATCTTTTGCATTCCCAGGAGATGTCCCGCTTATATGATAAAAAGGTAAAGCTTCATGTATTTCAGCCAGGAGATGAGGTGCTTGTATATCATCCAATACCCGGTTCCCCCTTACGTGAAACATTTATGGGATCTTACAAAGTGCTTCAAAGAATTTTTAAGGTAAACTATGTTCTCTCTACTCCTGATCATAGACGATCAAAGCAACTAGTGCATTTGAATTTGTTGAAGGCATATCAAGCACCTACTCAAATGGTAAGTCATCTCTTAATTTCTTCTGAGGCGAAAATACCACCACTAGAGGAAACTTCCTCAGAATTGCTCCTAGATCTCCCAGAAGATGATCAACTAATTAACTGGAAAGACAACACCAACAGTCAGATTTTAAAATCCCTGTCCAGTTATTTTACAGGAATAGCATCTCCTCAGAGAAAATTACTATCACAATTGCTCTCCAGGTTTCATGATGTATGTTCTGACAATTTGCAGAGAAGTCAAACCATTCAACATGACATTGTCATCTAGTCAGGTGTTACTCCCATACGCCAGACGTACTATCGTATGGTAAGCAAGAAGTTGGACTCGTTGAAACAAGAGGTACAGTATTTACTAGTTAATGACCTTGCAGAACCAAGCACTTCACCATGGGCTTCACCCTGTCTCCTAGTACCTAAACCTAATAATCAACTAAGACTCTGTACTGATTATCGAAAGTTAAATAAGGTAACCGTAAAAGACTCATTCTTATTACCTAGAATCAATGATATCCTTGATAGCATTGGTAATAAGAAAATTCTTACACGGATAGACTTAATGAAAGGCTATTACCAAGTACCTCTAACTCAATCTTCTAAAGAAATCTCATCATTTATAACTACATTTGGGTTATTCTCTTATAAGGTCAGGCCATTTGGTTTAACTAATGCTCCCGCCACCTTTCAAAGGATGATGTCAGAGGTAATAAGAAATATGAAAGACACTTACGTATATATGGATGACGTGGTGGTAGCTAGTGACGACTGGGACGAACACCTGCAGACCCTTGAAGAACTCTTCCATCGCTTCAAATCTTCAAGGTTAACAGTTTATTTGGCCAAGAGTCCTTTTGGGAGAGCTAAGGTAACGTATCTAGGGCATACCATCGGAGGTGGAAGTATAATGCCCAAAGACGCCAACATTGCAAGTATACTTGATTATCCAATTCCAACAAAAAAGAAGGAGTTA
>NC_090727.1:195491171-195523671 GCF_036898095.1 Palaemon carinicauda
ACAAAAATACGTTAAATGAAAAGTTAATTCTTAAAAATAATGTAAATTTACATTTACTAACTTGAATAAAGAATACAATGAAATTAACGACGAATGTCTTACATAATTTACATATCACACTTACATCTACATGAAAGGAGCTCATTTTATGGGATGGTTATGCTCTTTTCAATGCATAAATAAGATATAAACAAAATAACTAATAAACTACTGTATTTACTCTACACAAGATCAGCTTCATAGGAGCATATACATACATATATATATATATATATATATATATATATATATGAATTTACTCTACCTAAGAAATCAATCAAGATAATTGAACATATTCCCATGGTGTTGCACTTACCTAGCTAGTGTATTGCACATACTAAACGATTATTTTTCTTTTTTTATAAAGGGCTCCCTATAATACCAAGACATTTCAAATTAGCCGTAACTCTAGAATAAAGACATACAGGAACATTGTTTTGCTATGCATTAGAGTAATACAAAAATAATTTTAAACTTCTTGTCCAATAAAGGGTATAAGAGATCATATTGACCCTACTATACATATTTGTAATTAAAATGGTTTTGATATTAATTTTCTTGACTATCTTAGATTCGCCTTCAAATTCCGAGTACCAAATAGATTTCCCTTTAGAGCGAGTCGACCGTCGTAAAAAAAAAAATGGTTAAAATGAAAATAACTTAATGAAGGATGAAGACTGAAAATAAAGATAGCTGAAAATAAAATTATTTTGACACTAATATGCTGAGTTTAGCAATCACACTCTTTTTCTTGAAAATGTCAAGTTTAACAGTCAATTTCTTTTCCTAGAAAACCCTGAATTTAGCAGTCAAACTTTTTTTTTCTTTTATTAAAAAAAGGGGGACAGGGAACAGACACCCAGTGATCCTAGGATTTGGTTGTCAAAACATTCTACCAAAAATGCAAATTCTACCATTATAAAATGTTAAAGGTCGCAAGCACTTCATCTTGAAAATAGAAATAATGAAGTAATTAGGGTCACTAATTACTACAGCAATATACATGACAACATATTAGTTCCAATAGAGATAAATTTTAGTTTTTTTCAAAATTCTAAACACAAAGAACAGGGCTTTAGGATTATTTTTCTGGGGGGAGGGGGGGGGGAATTAAATTTGATTTAAAACTATATAAAGTAACTGGAAAGGATGCTGTTCACGAATGTGATTGATAACTTATTTTTCACAAAATTCTTGGCAAATCATTGGGGTTGCTCTCAATACAAAATTCTCACAAAATATATTTAAGGTACTTTAGTGTAATTAAAACAGCATGCTTCGACTTACGGCAATTAAGTTATTTGAATCTTCATAAAAAAAATAATTAACTTTGTTGACTCAACCCGATACTAACGCTTAACTTGTAGTGAGTTATCTTTGATGAACTACTCTCAAGCTCACAAATCCTTAGGAACCATCACCTACTTATATGCATACATGCACAGATGAACATAGGAATTCCTGGTACACCTTACTCAGAGAAAATGCAGCCTGACACACCCTTACTTCATGGCCAGTAATCAAACAGATGCTGTAGACAATGAAGAGAGATGGCAGAGGTGGTGGTGAGACCACATGCAGGAACTCGTCGCCTTGTTAGAGTGGTATAGGATGCACTTCCTAAGAATGAGGTGCACCAAGAATTTTTGTGTCCAACTGTACTCTATACTGAAGAACCCAATGATAAAAGGTGATTATGAATCACATTAGTCAGAGATATTTAGATTCAATAGATGAATGAAAAGGTCTTAATGGAACCGACTACTCCTTTCTAATTCCTCCCATGAAATCCATTAAAAATGAGAGAAGCATTTTATATAGTTCAGTTCAGCATGTTCGTGTCTAATGGAACATTAATTAGCAGCAATGCAATCTGTGTCGGAATCCATCAGCTAGTTTTACTATCATTCCTCATTCCCCTTCGCAATGGAAATGGCCCCTTTCTTCGGTCGCCTACGTTATGAAGAAAAATAATAGCAAATAGATTCAAATAGATTATGGAGTTGAGGTATTTGATCTAGACTGCCCCCATGATGATAAATATGTTTTCATGAAATTACTTCTAGAGGTTTCATGTTTCCGGTTCGTTTGATATATATTTTACTCTCAACTGCACACCCTTTCATGCGCTGGTCTATAAAACGTGTTGACCATTTTGATTACCAATACTAAAAAAATAGGTTTTCCCTCCAGTTCATGTCGATGAAGAATGTCCTCCCAAGCTCCAATACCGTCACTATCTCTCTCTCTCTCTCTCTCTCTCTCTCTCTCTCTCTCTCTCTCTCTCTCTCTCTCTCTCTCTCTCTGGCCCAATACAGTGAGTTGTTTAGTGTTTACGTCGATTCAAGTAATAGATGAGATTGGAATGAGTTTTGAAGTTGTTCACAAATTTGAGTTTGTTTCTGTTGTCTTATGACTTGAATTAGGTACCTGATTCATCTTTGCAATGTCTGTTTGAATAGACAGACTCATGGTATATCACTTTGCCAAAATGCAAATCACATAATTAAAGCTAAAGGCGAAACTCTGCTTGCTACATCACAGAGTAACTGCTCATTTTTTTCTCTCTCTACTGTAGTTATTAATGAATGGTTTTTATAGCATCCCTCCTGACCCTACCTATAGGCTACACCTAAATTTTCCCTTTCGCTTTCACCTTTGTTCCCCGCTTCCTTTTTCATCTTGCTGCCAAAACAGTTTACGCTTTTCATCGCTGCAAAAATTAGGTGTAACCCTCTGATAAATCTCTGCGATGAACCCTAGGGCAGAGTCATTATGACCAATTTACAATAATTCTTGAAAGTTCTGTCTCTGATCCTTGATGAGTGTAATTGTATTTGGAATGATTTTTTAATTTACTTCCATTTTCCAAAGAGGGCATTTCCTAATAAAGAGTTTTCTCTTATGTCAAAGGCGTTATTGTCGAAGTTCTCTTCATATTTAGAGAAAGTATTTCATCCCAATATTGTGGATCGTGGAAACACTTTGTTATTTACTCCGTTTCAGAAATAGGAAATTGAAAATATTTTCCCTCATATTTTTCAGAATGTATGTCATTCTTGATATATTTTCATTGAATATTTACCTCCAAGTTCTCTCTCTCTCTCTCTCTCTCTCTCTCTCTCTCTCTCTCTCTCTCTCTCTCTCACACACAGACCGAGTATTACGTCTAGTGTAGTTTTCTTGTACAATTTATATAAAATATTTGTCGGATAATACTAAAATATCAACAATGTCCATCTACACAGAATTCTCTCTCTCTCTCTCTCTCTCTCTCTCTCTCTCTCTCTCTCTCTCTCTCTCTCTCTCTCAGAGGCCTAGTATTACGTTTGGTGTAGTTTTCATTTGCAATTTACAGAACTACTATATAAAATATTTGTCGGATAATGCTTAAAATGAACAATCTCCTTCTAAACTGGAATACGGAATTCTCTCTCTCTCTCTCTCTCTCTCTCTCTCTCTCTCTCTCTCTCTCTCTCTCTCTCTCTCTCTCTCTCTCTCTCTCATAATGCTTAAATATAAACAATCTCTCCCTTCACTGGAATAGAGAATGTTTTCTCTCTCTCTCTCTCTCTCTCTCTCTCTCTCTCTCTCTCTCATGCTGTTTCATGTGGCCTATTGTAGTTGACTACGCATTCGTTCCTTAATTAGGGGAATAATTAGCATGCATAGCAAGTGCTTCACTAAAACTGCTCTCTCTCTCTCTCTCTCTCTCTCTCTCTCTCTCTCTCTCTCTCTCTCTCTCTCTCTCTTGACTGCATCAAGAAAGTGAATATATGCATCTGAAAGTCTTGTCGTGCATAGAAACCGTCAATTTAATCCTTCGTTTTAATATTCATAGTTTTAGTTATTATAGTCTTGTACGAGTAATTATGAAATGAAGTTTCAAGTAACTTTTCTTTAATATAAGTGTTTTTTCTTGGTCATGTAACACGCGGAAAAAAAGCCTTCTGTCATACAAGCCTGACACAAATTGTTTGTTGTATGCTTTCTTAGATATTCACATTATCGCACATCATAATCCTCGCTAATTGTCGAATCATCGAGGCATTTAGAAAACAAGAAAGCTTTCAACTTCTTGAAAGCCTTAGTAGTGATCCTTCGGCAGTCTAGTGGGAGTTTGTGAAATCCAGTTTCAAATATCAAAAGTAGACTAAACATATAAAGTATGGTCACAAAGGTATCTATTGAAATATCATCATCGATACGATTTATTTAACTCTTGAAAAATGTTAGATTTATCAAATTACCATTTTCAACTTCATTATATTTATCTTTTACACTTCATTAATTATTCCAAAGCCAACCTGTTAATCTGGATCGACATATTATTGATTGTGACGTATAGTGAGTGACGTTATTGTGACATCACAGTGACGTCAGATTTCTTAAAGTTGCGGTTTTGTTTATTCTTGGCTAGTTACTATAGACCAGCGAGGCAATTTAGTACCTTTGCCTATGATCTCTCAAGACATCTTAAATGTTTTGGGAGAAAATTTAGTGTTTATGGAGGTCATTGCGTGACTTCGGTGTACTTCACAAAGGTATAGGATATTTGTTTACATGACCACGCTCTCCAAATACTGCCAAATTATGTAAAGATATTGTTTTCCTTTATTACTTTTTCGTAATTCAAAACAATTTGCCACTTGGATAATAAGTTAAAATTATAAAAAAAAAACTATAGAATTATAAAAAAAATAATTTCCTGGTTTCCTGACTAAACGACGTAGAACTGACATCGTCAATATAGTTAAGTCAACCAAACAGAAGTTCGAGCCTAGCGTACATTTGATATATTGTAATTCAAAATATATTCTAAATAAAAAATTGAGTAATTACTCAAGTGTCACTATTTGAGAATGTATATCTTATTGACTCTTTTTAGTAATTACTTAATTTTCAACAATATTTTAATATATATCAAAATTTACGCTGGCATCACGAACTTTTGTTTGGTTTACTAGGTTGACCTCAGTTCCAGGTCGTTTAGTGAGGAAACTAGGCTTTTTTTTTATAATTCTATAGTTTATTTTTTATATAATTCTAACTTCTTTCCTATGTGGTGAATTGTTTTAAATTATGAAAAAGTATTAGAAGAAAACAACAGCTTTGCATAATTTGGCAGTATATGGAGACTGTGTCTTGTAAACAAATACCAGGTATAGATTTTATTTTTACCTTCTCCAACCTCGTTTTTGAGAAGTATATGTTTTGATCGACGTGTATTTTGTATGCCTGTCTGTGTGTTTATGATTCGCATAATCCAAAAACCATTTGACTGAATCTCAGAAAATTTGGTGAAATTATTGACCATTTTCCAAGGACAATTCAACTAGATTTTGGTAGTGATTGTGTCAAAAGTCAAGGCCAAGATCATGAAAAAGTAATAAACGTCTTTTTTTTCCATATCGTGGCCAGTTTTTATGTGATTTGCAGGAAACTAGTGCCCAAATGTGCATAACCTAATTGCCTATCTTTTGATATACAGCATAATGAACCTTTGTTAGTGGTTTTTTGTCAAAGGTCAAAGTGGTGGATGAACTAGCAGAAATTTTAAAACGTAAGGAAACAAGTGTCAAATTACTTGATAGTGAAGGTTTTTAGGCATGATGACAAATTTAGATACACATGTGTATTGGGATCAACTACCCTCAACATCATCAGTTTTCTTGGTAACAAAAGTGGCGGTAGTGAAAGTAAGCCCCCCACCAAGTGCCCATTCTACAGTAGTTCTTATGAAAAAAAAAAAATCCTTTAAAGCATTTGAATAACGCAACGTGCTTTGAAGTTAAAAGTGATCGCTGGCAAGATCATCATGTGAAGCAAAACTGGCTGTGAGCTATTGAAATCATTTGAACTAGTAAATAATGTTGAGTACAACTACTTTGCTGGCTATATGTAAGACCTAGTTTTAGAATGAATAATATTGTATCTGATTTAAATGTAGAAGAGGCATGCACTGTCTGTCCAGTGTTCAAACTTATTAATTTTACATTAACTCTATAGCAACCCGCAGTGGTGAAGAAAATAAGCTTTAGAAATAATTCAAACTTCTCTCCTTGTGAATTTATGGGAGTTACAAAGAAAATAAATGAGGCTTTCAATAATCCCTGTGCTCACGAAAACCAGCGTTTATTGGGTTCCATATGTATTGAGTTTTATGACCATATGTAATAGGGTAAGTAAAAATAAATATAATACCATGTTTACCTTGATGGAAAAGACAATAATTGTTAAAGACTGATCACCTTGGTTTGATGGAGTAGAGAAGAAGAGGGAAAAAAGACACACAGAAACTGGAATAGGTTAAAAACAAAGTACATGGCTAAAATACAAAACTGTAATGTGCAAATGTAATTGCCTAACAAGGGGAAATCAAAACGAATACCATAAAAGAAATACTCCGAAAGCAGCAACAGATATATATACATTATATCGTCTCCTAAGGGCTATAATGAGAAATGTAAATAAAAAAGGCTACCAGAGTGGGAGAGTGGCCAGGAAATAGTAAATAATTTTCTAGAATTTGTAAAAAAAAAAAAAACTTTTTTCTTTTTTTTTCATCTTAACTTAAGCCTCTGGCACCGACGGAATGTCGATGGGCTCCATGAATTTACGCCATATGTCTATTTCCTGTGCCATTTCTTACAGCTCAACCCAATGCTCAGATCCAACCTCCCTTTTCATTGTCATCAACCACGTTAATCTTGGTCTACCACGTCCTCTCCGGCCCAGCGGTTTCCATTCAGGTGCATCCTGGACAAACTCTTCTTCCTTTCTGTAAACATGCTGCATATATCTCCATCTCGATAATCTAGCTATATTGGTCATATTGGGCCCCTCTGACATTACCCGAATTACCACATTCGTTTTATACTGCTGTCATTTGATTCCAAAAATTCTTCTCAATGCTTTATTCTCAAAGGCAACGGATTTTGCATCAGTTGTTACAGTGCGCTGTACCACGACTGGCGCCCCTAAGCTGATATCAGTTTTGTAAGTGAAAAGTATATTTGCAGTGTGCTGTGAACTAATATTTGATTTGACCTCCACACTGTTTTTAGCATCCCCACTGCTTGTTCTGCCCTACCTATTATGTCCTGGAATTATGTAACTAGTGATCCATTGATGTTGATGACGGTCCCCAAATATGTGATAGATCTTGAGTCGTGTAATATTACTCCTTCGATAAAGCAGTTAGCTTGATCACCTCTCTTAATCTACATGACCCCAGCCTTTCTCTAGTCGATCACTAATCCTACTTTTCACCCCTCCAGTACTAACATATGACTCATTTCCTGCATTTCAGCCACTGTGGAGGCAATTATAACTATATTATATGCGTATTCAAGATCACAAGATCTCTGGTCCCCTTTCCATTGAATGATATTATTCATTCCTTGTATTAACTTGTTCATACTATAATTAATCACAACCAGTAGAGGAGATAGTAAGCCACCTTGTTACACTCCAGTCTTGACTTCAAGTGCATACGTAACACTACCAACAACCGTTACCCTACGACAAGTTCCGCTATGAATATCCATTATGATGTTTAGAATCTTTTCTGGTATCCCATAGTGTCTCACAATATGTTTTAACAGACTACGTGAAATACTAAGATATGTATTCTCCAAATACAAAAAACATAATACAAGAGGTGAGCTATATATCATGGAATAAAAATTTTATCACCACATGCTCAACCCTTTCTGAAACGTGCTTTTTTAATTTTTTTTTTTCTTTTTAAGTATTATAGCTATTACTCGCTCTATTTTATTCAACATTACATTGGAAAAGACATTCATATGTACTGGCGACAATGGGATCCCTTGAGTAATTTAACAATAATTCCTTTCTTTTTTTCATTCATCAGGCGTGATTTTATTTCCCCATATATAATTGACTAATTCATTGACTTAGTCTTTCAGTTGTTTGATTGACAAAAAGACCTCTGCCAATTTAACGGATCATCAAGAGAGCAAAATCCAAAGTAATTGGAGAAAGTAACTTCTTTTTGTCTTTCCATATATTTACAAGAATAGTCAACACAAACATCGCCGCGTGTTTCCTAAATCTAAGAAAATGGCTATAGTTACACCAATTATGGAAAGTTATCTATATTATCAGAAATTAAGTTCCTATAGACCAATTTCGTATCCATCCTTTATTTCAGAAGTGCTAAAATGAATCATTCTTGAATTATTAATTAGTCATTTAGAAAGAATAGAAGCTTTGCCAGACAACCAATCTGCTTAGACAAAATTGTAATCTATGGGGACAGATATCTGTTCTGTTGTAAGTGATATGATGGAGATTATTAATGAACACAAACGTGGTATTTTGATATTACTTGGTCTTAGTGCTGCTTCTGATACAGTTGTCCATGACTGGTACCAAATGATCTACAGTTAATCGGTATTGAGAATCAAGCCTTTGAATACCTAAAAGACTATTTGGTTGACAGAAACAACTGTTTACAAATTAAAAACTCTTGTTCAGCATATGAATAATTAAACAGAGGGGGCCCCCAGGTGAGTATACTAGGCCTAATTTTAATTTGTATCTATACTGTTATTCTATCAAAAGTACTGCAAATGAATGGAGTGATGTTTAAACTATTTGAAGACGAAACTGTATAGTACCTGAAAAGTAAAGTAAATGATGTACATAATGCTGCTGAAAATACAAATAACTCTTACCAGTATTAGGGAATGCATGACAAACAGATAAAACCAAATGAAAATAAACGTGATTTTATTGTGATTAGACAGAAAAACATCCTAATAAACTAGGGCGATGTTCATGTAAACATAAATAACAACTCTGATAACAACTCTGTCCCAGTATCTAGTACAATTCGTGTTCTAGGATTATCTCTTGACTATAACCTGTCTCCCAACGATTAAATAAATTATATAGTTAAAACTACTAGATATCATATTAGAGACATTGTTTTTTATAAAAAATAACGTTCCTGGATAAACGTTCGGTTAAAAAACTTATAACAAACTGTTTTATTACCAGGTTTGGTCACTGAAACACCATCTACCACAGTCTACCAAAAGTGCATCTTAAGAAATTACACAACATGATAAACAGAGAAGAAAAACTGATAAAAGCTGTATGGAAAATAGATAATTGTCTTTGACTTAGCATATCTATTGATATTTTAATATTTTGAGCAAGGCGAGGCCAAATTTTCTTCAAATGTAATCTCAAAATCCCATTAATAAATTATACCAAGATTTTTTATACTTTCAACACCTTTTAACCCACTGATAGGACAGACTTTTCGGTTTTCCCATTTTCCAAACCCAGTTACACTAGTTTTGTCCTTGTTTAGCTGTGTACCTGTCGCAAGTTCAAACCATTCTATTCCTCTATAATAGTCTCTAACTGAATCATCAGTTGACAAGATCACGGATAAGTTATCTGCATAACCTTGCAGGCATATATTTACACCGTTAGGAAGGCTAGGCTCTATTATCTTGTTATTACTCTTTATTGCCCTATATAAAGGTTCTTGAAATATACAACATAACATAATTGACATAGGGCAGCCTTGTCTTACAGACTTTTTAATACAAAAAGTGAACTCATAATCCCATCAACCAAGATACTACTTATACAAAATTCTAAGTAGAGCCACAAATTCATCTGGAAAAGCAAATGTCTTCAAAAAATCATATTAAGTCTATCAAAGGCCATAGACCAGTCTTATCTTAAAATGGACAAGTCTTCACTATTTTGTTTTGTATGAAATATTGTTCTGGAGAGCTTCTCTTCCCAATAACATATCTCAATCTATTTGCTAAAACTTTAGCAAAGATTTAATAGTCAGCATTCGGTAGGGATATAGGACTCCAGTTCTTTGCTAAGGATAAATCTCCTATTTTAGCTAATAATTTTATTATACCCAATTACTGACTATCTCATATATATTTCACGTCCACAATGAATTTGAACAGTTCAATAATGTCAGAATTTATTATAAACCAAAAAGTTTTGTAGAATTATATAGGAAGTCCATCATATCCAGGTGATCTTTCTTTAGACATACTCTTGATGTCATCGCAAGCCTCAATTTCCTCTAATTAACAAACTTACATCATCTTTGCTTAGGACAGAATGGCATATGTTAAGAAAATAGTCTTGACTTTTTACCTGACCTGTGACCTTTCTAAACTTTTCAAATTGCTCCTTATTAAAGACAGAAATTTCCTATGTGCTTTCTATAATGGAACAATCTGCTTGTTTTATGTTATTAATGCGTGCATATTTTTTCTTTTTCTCAGCACCAAGTAGATGTGCAGACATTCTTCCACCAATTGTACGATCATTTAGTATGGCACCTACCATTATACCTTCTAATACTTCATTCTTGATGTCACAGATCCCATTCTTGAGAATATAAACATTGTCATGATTTACACCAGTTTTATAGTTAATATCATAAAGTTGACGTAATCTTGTTTGCAATAAATTAAGGAAGCCATACTTTTCTTGTAAAATATTTTTTCATAATTTGACAGGGAATTTTTTTACATTGTGATATTTCCCAGTCCTACCATACAAGTATGTTATCAAATGTACCATTATCTGCTTTATACATGGCCATACATGCACAAAACATTCTTCAATTTCATTATAATTTTAACTTTCACATTTGATTTCCAATATCCTTTGCCTATTTATTGTGTTAATGTCTAATCTCAAAATGAACATGCTATGATCTGAAAAACCTATTTGAATGGTGTCTGAAGATGTTATGTTATCAAATAACTTTACAGCATATATCCTGTCTATTTTGGATCCATGGTTTTCATGTGCATAAGGGTATTCTAGTATCCTCTATGTGAATTTGTAATTATCTTTTAAAGCAAGGTTTTTAACGGAAGCACTCATGGACTTTGACAGCAAGGCTTTGTTATTACTACTCCAATCTCTTGTGTACGTTATACGGTTGAAATCACCTCCAAAAATGACATGATCATTATCATGTCACAGGTAATACAATATTTCATTCCAAAAAAAGTCTTCCCTTCCAGAAAATTTACTTGCACTACATGGAGCATACACATTTATAATAGGTATAATGCATTTATTGTAACATGCTCTTACACCAGGAATTTACCATCAGCATCCATCTCCATGGTTGAAAGGTTTACATTTGTTTTAGTATTTATACATATCATTGTACCTCCTATTAAATTCATTGATGGATTGAATACTATACACAAAATTAGTGGGATAACTCAAACCAGAAATATCTTCAACATTATATTATTGAATGAACAGAATATCCGTTTTATAGTACATGATAAGGGAAACTTCCATTTGCTTAATTACCTTTATTTAAGCCATTGATAATGACGAAAAAGGATATAATTTTTTTTTCTTTTGCTTTGACAGCCTATCTTTTCATTCATTTTTTCTTCCCTCCTTTTTTCTTCAGTGGATTTTACTCTAGTTAACTTTGATTTACCTACAGTATCTAAATCTATATTCCACTGTCCTTTTGACATCATGTCTAAACCTATATCATCATTTTTCAAATCGTCTTCAATATCACCTACTTTATTTACCGCTACATTCTTCAGTAGCATCATCCACTGATTCATCACTCCTATGCAGTGGAACCGCTATATTGTTTTCTTTAGGATTTCCCGGTTCTTCTTTTTTATCATCTCAACAGGAGAGAGACTTCCAATAGTATAAGGAATAAGAGGTTCATCTTGTGGGGGAAACACGCTCATTTTCAGTTATTTCCGTAACTTGAGGAGCCGCTTCGAGTGCACTTTTTATTGCAAAAAAAGATGTCATTGTCACTGTCGGTATCCGTTAGATTATTATTATTGCTTGTAACATGACCCTCCAATTCATGTGATCGATTTTCTAGTTCGACAGGACCACGGATGACCAGGCAATGGCTGCTGATGTGACTAAGCAGATAGACCTATAGAGTAGGCTCCCCCACCCCACCTTAGCTCACAAAAATGGTAAGGTTACAGACACTAACGGCGCTAACGAGTCTGAGAGGGACTCGAACCCCCGACTGGCAAACACCAGACAGAGACGTTACCAAGCAGGCCACAACAAACTTGATTTCCTGTTGCATAATATAACAGGATTCAGAAAATCCCAACTAGAGCTTGTTGGTTGGTAGAGAGCTTCTGCTAATTTTTTTTTTTTTTTTTTTTTTTTTTTTTTTTTTTTTTGTAAATACTGTTATGTAAATACACTAATGGGTTATCAAACATTACAAATTATGTTATAAAGTTTCGTATATGTTTTTATTAAAAGGTGAAAATTATTAGCCAGTGGAATAGTTTGTGATATTTTCTTTTTTATAATGCTTGTACCTTTTTACTGTTTGCTCTTAGATTTTATTAGGAGCATTTTATCGAAGAATTTATAGGCTTTATTTTGATAGAGATACATTTAAGAAGAGAAAACTATAGGTTATTCATTTAGCAATGAACATCTTGCAGTATAGTATATTGTATTTATATGTATGGTAATCAGATAAACAATATAATTTCCTGGAAAATGTCAGTCATTAATGTAACAATAAAATACAAAAATTAGCGTTCAGTTATCACAAACAAGGACATAAAAAACGATTTATGACATTTGCTACTGTTGGCTCACTGAAATATCTTAGTTACACTACATCAATTCACAATTTCCATCACTTTCTAGGTATCTATTTTATGTCAGTGAATGAAGTCCTCTCTGTGTTAATATCCATGTTGTCCATCCTTGCACAAGTCGGTCATACTCTCCATAAACTCCCTTAGAGGAGCTGTTCTTTATGTACCTTACATTGTATATTGAAGACAGTACTAAAGTTTCTATGTACTGTTACATTGGCCCAAAACTGCGCTGTTGTTACCTTTTACTTAATTGATTCGTGTAATAATACATGTCTCGTATTCTTACTGGTAGAACATTCTAGCTGGTCCTCAACTTAATTGTAGTTCATATCCACCCAATTTTGATATTTATTTCAACTCCTCTAGTACCTATGAACCCTTTAGATTTCACCTATGTATGAATAAGTCTATCACCCAAACTCCAGGCCCTATTTTATCTTACTTGTCTCAGCACGAAATAATTATTAGCACCAAGAATTTTAAATATTTTTATTGCATAGCAGATTAAATTTCCTTCCTATTGATATATACTTGCATTTAATTCTCTTTTAGATATTTTTATGCACAAATAATAAGAAAACCGATAATTACTGAAGGTTAAATACACCAAGATTTTAAATACATCATATGGAACCCGAGGGAATAAAAATCTCTTGATGTAGAATACATTTTAATACGTGTTTAGAAAGGTTAATCTGTCCAAATAATTTAGCTACTCTGCACTCCCGTTCTTATGGTCGAGCAATGGCTATCGAACGATCCCTATGTAATTCTAGAGACTTGATTTGGTTGCTAGACTGATTAAAAATTATCTGAATGTAAAATAATTGCTTAGTATTTCTTGTTTACAATGTATAGCTCTGCATTTTCCGTACATTTGAAAACAGTAAAGGCTCTTTTATAGGTCCAATCATCTCCAGCTGTCCAGCTTCTGTAAAGGTCTAGTCTCTATTTTCATTCTTTTGTGAGGAAAATATCCTTGTATCTAAACCAAGAGAATCTAGAACTGTACTCGTCATCAACCTTTTTGCAGCTGCTTGTCCCTTTAGAGGATATATGTGAAATATATCATCTCCCTTCCTTTCTATCTTTCATTCTGTCTTTCTAAAACTATTTCTAGGTCTTCATCTATCCATATTTCCCCTTTTTCGGTGATGTATCTTCCCTTTTCTGATACTGAAAATATTTAGTCCTACATAGAGAGTGTAATCAACAGCACTTTTTGAGCAGTATCCGTAGAATTTGGTACCCAATTATTCTTATATTAATTTTCATTCCGTTCCTTTCCATATCATCTTCGACATTTTTTTTTCCTCCGCCTTTCACGAAATGCCTCTTTAAACACTGTATTTCGTGTGAGGTGTCTCTTACAAAACCCCTTCATACATTTTTTAAAGTTTGCTGTAAAGTTTCATGGATATCAGCATTCATCTCAAAATTTTCTGATATATCTGTTACTGTCTTTATCTAGATTTAGTATTAATGAAGAGTAAAATTTCTAGCTTGCCCCAATACTCGCTCAAATGCTAAAAACTTGAGTGCTCTTTCCCCTTCAATTTCCCTTTGTAAATCTTTATTCCACCACCATTCCTCTTTCTCTCTGATGTCATCTTAATCATACTTTTTGTTTATCTTAATCCTTCCGTTAAACAATTTCTACCAACTGCTTTTTGGATCTAGTTTTATCACTACTTTGGATTACTTTATCTTTGTTTCCGTTTGTTTTTATCATATTCACCTTTCCATCACATACTACTAGATCAGCTTGCAGCAATAAAGGTTGTGTCAAGTTTTCACAACGTGTATAGTCTACTGATAATTCTCTCTACCTATATGCAACTCATTTGAAATTCTAGGTTTGATTCTTGATTAGAAATTTACTTTTTAAGAAATAAACTTGATCTTTCTTTTTCCTTTGCTCACGCTATTGGCTCATTGAGAAAGTCTTTTGAGATTCTCGGTGATCAGTATATCCTGAGGAAATGTTTTAATTTTTTCCATTCTACCTTGTTTCGAGTACTATTCTACTGTCTGGTCTTCAGCTGCGGATTCTCATTTAAAATTTTTTATTCCTTATCTGGATATTAATTTCCGGCACCGTCGTTCCATTAGTTCGTTATGCATGTTGCTTAAGATTTTTCATAATTCTGACCATCCTTTGAATTCAGATTTTCCCAGACTGTACCATCAAGTACGTAGTACTGGGTATGCAGTTAATTATAATTCTTGCCTTCTCCATCATAAAGTGAACAGATTGTGGAATGACCTTCGTAATCTTGCAATTAAATTAGTGAAGCTTTAGAACTTCAAACTTACTGCAAATGCTTTAATGCTGATTAGGTTTGAACCAGTATTTTCATAGTTTATATTACCGATAAGTTCTAATAATAATAATAATAATAATAATAATAATAATAATAATAATAATAATAATAATAATAATAATAATAATAATGTGTGGTTGGCGTGGCCAGACGTTTGAGGAGTAGTCTTGTAGATCCTTGGATCCACAGGGGACTACGTTTGAATCCTTACCACGCTGGAAAATACGCCTCAATCCCCAAGAAATACCACAAAAGGTTTCTCAATTGATGTTGATAGGGTTTAGTGTACTTTTTGTAGCCCGTCTGTCAGATCTTAAGTCTGTGTATGATGCCAAGGATGTTGCTGATCCACCAAGGGTGGTGGCAGAGCATACTCCTAGGCAGGTTTTTCCTTCGGGAAATACGTCTATTGTTAGTGAGAGAAGACCGCCACTCGGCATCGGTATTATCAAAGTAGGGCCCCAGAAAACTGTTTTTTTTTTTTTTTTAATACGGAGTCCAAGATGGTTGCTGGAACCTCCTAATGATCAAAACTATATAATTAGCACCTCAAATTTTATAATCATTGTGTCTATTCCCAAGTTTTTGGGGGCTTGGAACACATTAAGATCATAAAGAATAAATTATGTAACATAAAAATATATAATGGCATAAAAAATTAGCATTTTATAACCATTTTTCCTATCAAATAGTTTAAATTAAGATTTATGTAGGTGTTGCATTCCAATTTACTGCAATCTACTCATTACTACCAGCAGTAAATGAGCAACCTAGAAGAAAAGAACCCAGACGTTTATTGAAAATTCCTTAATGGTTTTCACGTTTGTAGGAGCAATCAGTCTTGGGCAGGACTTAGTAATGTTTTTGTCATTGAATAAAAGTTAATGTGGTCTCTAAAGAGCAATAGTGGTCCAATTTGAAGCAGTTGGACGACCGAGGACATGCAGAAACTTTGGATCTTATCTGTACCGTCTGAGCACAACAATACGATGCAGGATTCCACAAATCAGACCTATGCTACAAGTCTGCAACACAAAGACTCAACTGAGGCAGTATCAAAAGAGATGCATCTGATGAAGTTTACAGCCTGCTCACCCTTCACATCTGATTCTGCTCTGTGAAGCCTTTTCGACTGGATAGTGGTTGAGCTAGATATGAATGTATAAGCCTTTGAATCGATTGGGAACAATATAATTGAACTTAATTCGGGAATTCTGCATTTAGTTACAAATTTAAGCAGAAAGAAAAAGCCCATACCCTTGGGAATATCTCTGCTGTGAAGATTACTCCCGATCGTACCATTGATCCAGCCCTTCTGTTCCAGCATTTTCTTCCATTGTCAAGGTTGGAAGATCTTTTCCTTAAAGAGGTTTTGACGTATGAACTAAGCATATAACTTGCGGCCCTTTTCAATTCCAAGAACATTCTCCAAAAAGCAGACAAACCTCAGCTTACTAAGGCAATTCGAGGCCATGCTGCGGACTTATCAAGTGAAGCTGTCATGAACTCTATTCCTAAAATAGATTGTTACATGCTTCAAGGTATCACTTTTTTCCATCGTTTACCATGGAAGAAAGTTGAGTGTTATGCAGACTTCACTGTAAGAGTTTATGGACTAGCGGCAGTGGTGTTTGATGGCTATTACATAGGTCCTTCCGTAAAATAAAACACACATTAGAGACGAGGAAAAAACCTTGCACCTTATTGTTAGTATCCTTGCAGGAACATAGTTTTCAGGCAAAAAGGAGGTATTTTTGTCCAGTGACATAAACGAGGCAAGTATGTTTGCTCTGATCAGAGCAGCAATAACTAAAAGGGGATACCATGTCATTCAGTCACCAGGGGATATCGTTAAGGCATCTATTGAGTTATCCCATCATTGAACCTCAGTGTTAGTCGGCGAGGGTACAGATTTTCTGATCTTGCTCCTTCATCATTCCAAAATAGACGGTGAGATCATCTACTCACGTTCTGATACATACAAACATTCAAAAGAACACAAAGTGTATAACATGATTAACCTGATGAAAGAAAGTGTATCATTAAGATGAAGTTTTTTTTACAATGTTACTGTATGTGTAAGGAGAAAATGTTTATAATATCGAAAGAATAGGTCAGTATTGTTCAGCTTATGCATCTTTTGTTTTCCCATCTAGAGTCAGCTGACTGATGCATTGCGCACCTCGAGTTCATTTTTCGTTTCATTCTGCTTGGTGTCAGCTAACGTTTCCCTCTGGTTGGTGTCAGCTGATAGGATTAGGTTGTTCTTATTGTTATGATGGGAAACTTTAGTGCAAGTGAATTATGGAGCTGTGATATAAGGGCATGTATTCGTGTAATATTGTTCAGCAGTGGATAAGTGTAGTGATTGTAGATAATAATAATTACACATCAATGGCAAACATGTTTCAGGGAGAAACCATCTGCTTCCTACCAGGGAAGGTTTGTCAGGCATTAATGTATATAATTATGGAATGTATAACTTTCAGTCGAGGCGATATACAGTGACGGAAAGCTTATGAAGGATTTGTGAAGGAGGAAAGTGGAACCTACTGGGATTCAAGGTGATCATATAGTGGGTTTATCGAAGTGAGTAATCTCCCTTTATTTCATTTATTTATTTATTTTTTTTTGTCTTGACGTTGACCCGGTTAGATAGGGCAAGTTAGGTATTTTAGTATGATCAGATAAATATTTATATACTGATCAGTACAGTATATGGTTTTATGAACAATATATCATTACAACTATTGAACTAATTATTGATTGATTTATAAATTTGATCACATTGTATGTAAATTTATTCAGGTAGATCTCAAAAGAAAATTATCACCCTTGGTCAGGCAATGTTGTATTTGAACTGTGGGTATTGTATATGTAATTGAATATGGCAATGATAGTGGTAATTGGCTAAAATAATATTCTGTTTATTATGGCTATACCAATATTAAAGGTTAAAACCAATTTCGGAAGAATAAATAACTATTACAACTTGTAGTCTATCCTTGAATACCATTATATTTCAACTTCGAGCCACCATGGGTGTACAACACGATTTGGATGCTCTGAAGAGATGAAGGGCTTTCGCCAAGGGAAAATTCACTATGAAGGTGACATTGTGTCGGGAAGGAGTTGATAAAGGTGTTAAAGGCCAATTATGAGGAAGTACTAGAAACTTTTAAAGGTTTAGAGAATACTAATGATGAAGTAATAAAGTTTATATGTGACAACAGTCTAGATGATATAATGGAACAGGAAGCAAAGCAATATATATTAGATAATGATAAAATTAGGAATGCTGTATATGCTGGAGAATGTAAATTTGGGAATCATCTTCAGTCATGAATAAACCGCATATCAAATTAAAGGAATTTGAGCCTCCCAAATTTGAATGCAATCTTAGAGATTATCCCAACTTCAAGGAAGATTACCAAAATTTAGTCACTAATATATACAGCAATGATCCCTATGCTCTTAAGATGTGTCTCGGTGGCAAGGCCATCTAGGCTATGTAAGGCTTTGAGGGTTATTACGATGAAATGTTTAAACGTTTGGGTGATAAATTTAGAAATTCAAGAAAGATAGTGGATTTAGTTGTTAGTGATCTCAAATTTGTAAAGAAAATAGTCGATGGTGATGTTAGAGGGTTTATCAAAATGTTTAATCTAGTGCTGGCTGGATTCAAAGAAAGGTAATCTATGTAATAAATCAAATACTGCCAATGTGGTCAGTCATATTGAGAAAGTTCTGCCTTCACTTCAGAGAAGTTAGTGGGTTATGGAAGCAAATGAAGTTATTGTAACAAGTGATCTGTTTCCAAACTTGTTGAAATTTTTGCAAAGGGAAAGAAAAGTCTTGGAATA
The DNA here is from genome assembly GCF_036898095.1 of Palaemon carinicauda. Classification (NCBI taxonomy): domain Eukaryota; kingdom Metazoa; phylum Arthropoda; class Malacostraca; order Decapoda; family Palaemonidae; genus Palaemon; species Palaemon carinicauda. The sequence goes on from NC_090727.1 coordinate 195,510,060, forward strand.
CATGAGTTCTAATGAAAGGAACGGCAGTGGTGACAACAAAGCTGCTGTACATAGTATCAATAGTGCTGGTGACAGTGATAGTAATTCATACTTGCTGAAGTTGGTGAAGAAAATTAATAAAGAATAGCAGATTAAGAAAAAAGAATTTGAATCCTGCATCATAAATTTAACGGAGATGATCAAAAGTGCTAATGAGCAAAAGTGGTGGATGTTTGTTGCACAACTTAACAGGCCATGATATCACAGGCTGTTACTTGTTTAAAGGTTGTACTAGTAAAGAGAGGTTTGAGATGATAAAAAAACAAAGGCATATGCTTTCGGTGTTTGAATCCTAACAAAACTCAAAGTATGATTGTAAGTAGGTCAAGGACGGTGGCTCCTCAACATCCGGATCTCAGTATTGATAATGTTTCTTTAAATTTGTATGACTCTTTCAAAATTTTAGGCGTGATTCTTGACAGCAAATTTACTTTTGAGAAACATATAAGGTCTGTGTCTTCTTCAATTGCACAAAAAATTGGCTTATTGAGAAAGTCTTTTAAGATATTCGGTGATCAATCTATTCTGAAGAAGTGTTTTAATTCTTTTATTCTACCTTGTTTTGAGTATTGTTCTCCTGTCTGGTCTTCAGCTGCTGATTCTCATCTTAATTTGTTGGACAGAAACTTACGGTCTATTAAATTTCTTATTCCTGATCTAGATATTAATCTCTGGCACCGTCGATCAATTAGTTCATTATGCATGTTGCATAAGATTTTTCATAACTCTGACCATCCTTTACATTCAGATCTCCCTGGACAATTCTATCCTGTTCGTAATACTAGGCAGGCAGTTAATTCTAATAGCCAGGCCTTCTCCATCATAAGACTCAATACTACGCAGTACTCTAGAAGTTTTATTCCAGCTGTTACCAAGTTGTGGAATGATCTTCCTAATCGTGTTGTTGAATCAGTAGAACTTCAAAAGTTCAAAGTTGGAGCATATGCTTTTTTGTTGACCAGACGGACATGAGTCTTTTTATAGTTTATATATGACATTTTTGTTGTTGACGTTGTTAATAGTTTATATATGATATATCTCTTTTGACATTACTTTTTTTAGAATGACTTATTGTTAATTTGTTCTCTTCAGTTATTTATTTCCTTATTTCCTTTCCTCACTGGGCTATTTTTCCCTATTGGAGCCCCTGGGCTTATAGCATCTTGCTTTTCCAATTAGGGTTGTAGCTTGGATAGTAATAATAATAATAATAATATCATGCTGCACGCAATCGCAAAACTGGTAATCTATGTGATGTGTATATTATAGGCCAAAGGTTGTGTAACCGTAATCATCATCCCTTTTTGCATCCTGATGGATTAGAAGGCAGTCTTCATAATGCTATATTAGATAAGACATTCCCTACCTTATTAGATATTAGCACCATAGAGAGCAAAAATCAACCTTTTACTACTTTCTGGGATTTGGGATCTGATATTTCATTGATGACTCATACTGCAGCCAAGAAATTGGGATTGAAAGGTTGAGAGATTACTCTGTCTATGATTAGGGTGGGTAATACCATTGAACATCAGTATAGTAAGGAATATATTGTGCCATTAACTGATAAGACCAGTAAAATATGGATGGTGGATGCTGTTGGTATAAATGAAGTATCGGCCCAAATCAAGAAACCTGATCTGTCTAAAATGCCTGAACTTTTTATGGGAATATCGATGTCTGATTTTGGTTAGACACATGAGGATATTGAAATGCTTATAGGAACTAATTACTGTGAATTGTTGCCAAGGGTTGTTCACACCCATATTGGTCTCCAATTGTTAGAAGATTAAGTAGGATTCAGCGTGCAAGGTAGACATGATGAAGTTACTGGTCACCCTAACACTAGTAGCCATATACACGTAAGAGTTCATAAGCTTTCTAGTGCAGTAAATTTGAATTATATTAGCATTGACTCTTATGAAGCTTTGAAGAACAAATTAGATATATATTTGGCCATAAAGGAATTAGGAACAAGTTGTGATCCTTAATGTATCAATTGTATGGGTAGAAATTGTCCTAAAGCTAGCTGCATAAGTTTAAAAGAGGAAAAGGAATTATCACTGATTAGTGAAGTGTTGACCTATAATAAGAGACAATAATGTTGGGTAGCAAGCTATCCATGGATAAAGGATCCAAATCAACAGAGAAAAATAATTTCAAAGTAGCAAGGGCCAAATTAAGAACAACTGAGAACAGACTTAAGAAACTTGGTAGTAAATATGCTAACAAATATCAGAAGGAGATTGAAGAAATGGTCAATTGAGGGGTAGCAAGGAAATTGAGTGATGAGGAAGTCAGAGATTACAATTGCTCAATAAATTATATTCATCATCATGAGGTGTTAAAGCCGGATTCGAGTTCAACCCCTATGTGTATTGTAATCAACTCTTCCGCTTCTTATGTCGGACAAACATTGAACGATTTTTGGGCCAAATAGGAGTTTTATTTAGGTTCAGACAAGACACAATAACGCTGGCTGGAGATGTAACAAAAGTGTATCATACTGTCAAAATTTCTACATTAGATGAGCACACTCATAAGTTCATATGGAGAGACTCAGATAGCAATTGATCACCTGATCATTATGTCCTTACTGCAGTAACATTTGGGGATAAACCTAGTGGCACGATAGCTACGTTGGCATTGAGACGTACAGTAGAAAAGTTTGGAAGGGAACACCCGGAAGTGCAAGATATGATTATCAATAAAGCATAAGTGGATAATGTGTCGCACCCTACTGATAGCGTTAATAACGTTTTTAGTCTGATACAAATACAGATAAGATATCTGATTGTGGGGGTTTTCGGATGAAATATTAGATTGTCAGTGGACATCATGAAAATTGTAATGTTAATGTGATAGATTCTGATTGGGAAAAAATCTTAATACTTAAATGGAACCCTAAAGAAGACTCTTTTTCCTTTGTAGTAAAAATTAACTTTTCACTAAGAGTAAAGAAAGTTAGGAGTGGTCCAAATTTTGAGGAAGATTAGATTGATGCAAAGTTCCCAAACTTATTAACTTGTAGAATGAATTTAAGCCAAGTTTCCTCTCTCTGACTCATTGGGATATGCTGTACCTATCATACCAAAATCTAAAATTTTGATGAGGTCCATGATTGCCACTAATACTAATAACAGTAATTCTAGTAGTGGGGGACTAAATTAGGATGGGCCACTAGATTATTGTTTGGTTAATGAATGGAAGGCATTCTTGAAAAAATTGTTTGGATTGATAAGAGTGATTTTCAGGAGCCCCTTGAAACCATGTAATGCCATTGGTAGTTCCAGTCTGATAGTATTCTCAGATTGTAGCAAACTAGCATATGGAGACTGTGCATATGTTAGGTGGCAAACGGTCAAAGACAAATTTGGGGTCAAAATTAGTTGTAGCCAAGAATAAGATTGCACCTTTGAGACAGTTGACAATTCATCGATTGGAACTGTGCATCACCCTCATGTAAGCTAGTTTGAGAACGTTGATAGTGAAAAAATTTAAATGGGAGTTTGAATCAGTATATCACATCGTTGATTCATCGATTGTTAGATCACTAATTCATAAGGAGTCTAATGGATTTATTACTTTTTTTGCCGTATAGATAGCTGAAATACAGAGGAAAACAAATCCCCTAAAATGGTGGTGGAGTGATACAGCTCAGAATATTACAGACCTAACCTCAAAATCATGCATAACCAGTAAAATTGGTTGAACCTCTGAATGGGAAAATGGACCTAAATTCCTGACTTTACCAATTTCAGAGTGGCCTATTAGCCAGAAATTTGACAGTGAAGCGACCAATAGGATAGGTTTTACTATGAATACTACCCAAGTTGATCAGATCACTAATTTGCAAATAATTACAGTTGAATGATTTAGGAATTACCATAGATTATTAAGAGTTACATGTAGGATAATTTCAGTGTTCAAGTGTAAATCATTTAAGGTACAGCAGAAGCAGAAATATTATAGGTAAGAGAAATGCAGAAAACCATGAGTGATTGGAAAGTGAGATTTAAAAGGTTGGGTATCACGATGGAGAATAGAATAATTATGATAGGACAGTGAGTATCAAAATGGTTAAAAGAAAAGATATAATGCCAGCTAACCATCCTGTGACTAAGTTGTGCATATCAGATCCTCATAGTATAGATCATGCAGGTATAGAAACCACGTTGGTAAAACTAGAAAATAAACTTGAACCCCCAGGGCCAGGAAGGTAATAAAGACAATATGTGTGGCATGCCAAAAGTTAACAAAGAAAGTAGAAGAGTAATGCATGAGTCAAGTAAGGACAGAAATATTGAAATCCATAACACCATTTTACCATACACCAGTTTATTTATTTGGGCCACAAATAATAAGAGATACAATCAAAAGGAGAACTTATGGTAAAGCATATGGCAATATATTCAATTGTTTGATATCCAAGGCTGATTACTAGATTTGTCTATTGCTATTGGAGATGCAGTTTTTAATATTGGAGAACTTCGGACAGCCTTGTTTGGTATTGCTAACTTAATGAATGAAAGACCAATTTCAGCAAAGCCAGGGTTTATTATTATTATTATTATTATTACTATCCAAGCTGCAACCCTAGTTGGAAAAGCAAGATGCTATAAGCCCAGGGGCTCCAACAGGGAAAAATAGCCCAGTGAGGAAAGGAAATAAGGAAATAAATAAATGAAGGGAACAAATTAACAATAAATCATTCTAAAATAAGTAACAACGTCAAAACAGAAATGTCATATATAAACTATTAACAACATCAAAAACAAATATGTCATAAATAAACTATAAAAAGACTCATGTCCACCTGGTCAACAAAAAAGAATTTGCTTCAACTTTGAACTTTTGAAGTTCTACTGATTCAACTACCCGATTAGGAAGATCATTCCACAACTTGATCACAGCTGGAATAAAACTTCTAGAGTACTGCGTAGTATTGAGCTTTGGGATGGAGAAGGCCTGGCTATTAGAATTAACTGCCTGCCTAGTATTACGAACAGGATAGAATAGTCCAGGGAGATCTGAATGAAAAGGATGGTCAGAGTTATGAAAAATCTAATGCAACATGCATAATGAACTAATTGAACGACGGTGCCAGAGATTAATATCTAGATCAGGAATAAGAAATTTAATAGACAGTAAGTTTCTGTACAACAAATTAAGATGAGAATCAGCAGCTGAACACCAGACAGGAGAACAATACTCAAAACAAGGTAGAATGAAAGAATTAAAACACTTCTTCAGAATAGATTGATCACCGAAAATCTGGAAAGACTTTCTCAATAAGCCTATTTTTTGTGCAATTGAAGAAGACACAGACCTTATATGTTTCTCAAAAGTAAATTTACTGTCGAGAATCACACCTAAAATTTTGAAAGAGTCATACAAATTCAAAGAAACATTATCAATACTGAGATCCGGATGTTAAGGAGCCACCGTCCTTGACCTACTTACAATCATACTTTGAGTTTTGTTAGGATTCAACTTCATACCCCATAATTTATACCTTGCACTAATTCTAGCTAAATCTCCATTAAGGGATTCACCAACCCTAGATCTACATTCAGGGGATGGAATTGATGCAAAGAGAGTAGCATCATCTGCATATGCAACAAGCTTGTTTTCTAGGCTAAACCACATGTCATGTGTATATAGTATGAAAAGTAATGGGCCAAGAACACTACCCTGTGGAACACCAGATATCACATTCCTATAATCACTATGATGCCCATCAACAACATCTCTTTGAGATCTATTACTTAAAAAATCAATAATAATGCCAAGAAACAACCCACCCACTCCCATCTGTTTGAGTTTGAAAACAAGGGGCTCATGATTAACACGGTTAAAGGCAGCACTGAAATCAAGGCCAATCATACGAACTTCCTGACCACAATCAAGGGATTTCTGTACAGCATTGGAAATTGTAAGGAGGGCATCACATGCTCCAAGGCCTTTACGAGGACCAAATTGCAAACTAGGGAGTAGATGATTACCTTCAGCAAACCTATTAAGACGTTTTGCCAGAAGACGTTCAAAAACTTTAGATAATATGGGAGTTATGGAAATTGGGCAGTAATCAGTGGGACTTGAGCTACCACAAACACATTTACATAGAGGAGTAACATTACCAATTCTCCAACTAGTGCTAAAAGGTCCTCTTCTTGCTAACTTGCGCAAAATAACAGATAACTTTGGAGCTAAGAAATCTGCTGTCTTTATAAAAAACAAAGGAAAAATACCATTTGGGTCTACACCTCCATAAGCATCAAGGTCCACCAACAGAGCTTTAATCTCACGAGATCGAAAAGCTAAACTAGTTAGTTTAGCCTCAGGAAAACAGGAATGAGGAAGTTCAAGTTTTTCATTACTCTGTTTACTGTCAAAAACATCAGCCAAAAGGGTTGCCTTTTCCTTTGGACAGTGAGTGACTGAGCCATCTGGTTTATGTAAAGGAGGAACTGTTGCATCTACACCAAAGAGTGCAGATTGAAGGGTAGACCACCATTTATGTTCCTGAGTTTTACCAGAAAGTGTTTCTTTTATGGTTAAATTGTACTCCTTTTCAGTTGAGGCATAAACTCTCTGAGCAAAAGCTCGAAGCTGAGTATAGTTGTTCCAGGTCAAATCTGATCTGTTACCATTCCAAAGTTGATAGGCCTCCTGCGTCTCCAAAAAAGCACGTCTACAATCATCATTGAACCACGGTTTGTCCTTCACTTGGTACCTTAGCACACGAGAAGAGATACACCTATCAATTATGTTGACTAGATTCTCATTCAAAGGGACAACAGGATCTACACTATTATATAATTGTGACCAATTCAAGCACAAAAGATCATGTAAAATCCCATTCCAGTCTGCTTGGGATTTCATATAAATTTTACAAGAATATGATATATCAGGGACAGGCTGTTCAGTCTTCACTAATAATGAAATCAAGGCATGATCAGATGTCCCGACTGGAGAACCAACCTTACTAGTTATAACGCCAGGGGAGTCAGTGTATACGAGGTCCAAGCAATTACCAGACCTGTGAGTAGCTTCATTTATGATTTGCTCACAGCCTGATTCAGAGGCAAAGTCTAAAGCTCTTAAGCCATGGCGATCGGTAGGAGAGATAGAACTTAACCACTCCCTATGGTGAGCATTAAAATCACCAAAAAAAGACAAAAGAAGCCTTTCTATCATCTTCTTGTATCTTAGCCATAATGGTAAGAAGACAATCGAAGATAGAATCATCCATGTCTGGATTCCGGTAGATCGAACACAAATAAAAGTTGTTATGCCTGCCACAAACTTTTATTACCTGAATCTCATGACATCCACATTGATAGCAGGACTTATGAGAAGTAGGGAACTCGGTCCTAATATACACCGCCATTCCCCTGACCCTAGGGATGGCATCACGTTTCAACATTATTGGCTTCTTAAAACCAGGTATAAGGAGCTCAGATGAGTGCCTCATATTAGAAACCAAAGTTTCTGAGCACAAAAGAATATCATACTGTCTGGACGCAACTGTAAGGTCTTGGATATTTGCATGAAGACCATGAATATTGCAATACAGAAGACGACATTGACGAAATCTAGGACGTACTGGTCCCGGATTTTTCTCAATGTCTCCAAACAGCATAATGATTAATAGAAATAAAAAAGAGGCATCATACTTAAAAACTAGAATTATAACGAAAACAATACGTACAGAATTATAAACAAAGTGATTGATGATACCCATAGACTATAGTAAAAAGTCGGAAAAACTGGTCGACATGGAGGAACCGATACACCATGCAAGGCTAAATAACCTCCAGGATAGCCACTTCAACTGAAGGGAGGACAGTAAGGATGGTTTTGAGAAGAAAAAGAATCAGAAAAAGGAAAGACAACCTCTTGATAAACCACCAGGCATCCATGGCCCTTCTATTAACCTTGCCCAACACACCATTTAAAAAAAACAAGAGGAAGAAAAAAAAGAGAAAAAAATAATAAGATAGAATAGTGTGCCTGAGTGTATCCTCAAGCAAGAGAACTCTAACCCAAGACAGTGGAGGACCATGGTACAGAGGCTATGGCACTACCCAAGACTAGAGAACAGTGGTTTAATTTTGGAGTGTCCTTCTACTAGAAGAGCTGCCTACCATAGCTAAAGAGTCTCTTCTACCTTTACCAAGAGGAAAGTACACTGAACAAATTGCATTACAGTAATTAGCCCCTTGGGTGAAGAAGTGTTAAGTATCTCATTGTTGTCAGGTGTATGAGGAAAGACGAGAATATGTAAAGAATAGGCCAGACTATTATGTGTAAGTGTAGGCAAAGAAAAAATAAGCCGTGACCAGAGAGAGGGATCCAATGCATTACTGTCTGGCCAGTCAAAGGATCCAATACCTCTCTAGTGGTAGTATCTCAACGGGTGGCTGGTGACCTGGCCAACCTACTACTAGCTTGGAATTAGGTAGTTACCTTGGCCAACCTACTACTAGCTTGGAATTAGGTAGTTACCTTTGTCCCAATGATTTGTTGCTGGGTCTGTCCAGTTGCTATTGTCCAAATTGTATATTCGAACTGACTGGGGACCATAAAAGAATGTTAGCATTTATCGAGAAAATTGTTCATTCCTTTTAGAAAAAGTGGCAAAGTTGAAATGGTACACAACAAGGCAGAATTTCAGAGTGGGTGACATAGTATTAGTGCAAGACAGCAACTCGGTGAGAGGAGCATGGATGTTAGAGAGGATGATCTGATACACAAAGTAATTAAGCATGGAAAAGGGTATGATGGTGATGCAGATAAGAGTATGAGTAGATCTATACATAGATTAGTGGTGCTATTACCTATAAAACAGTAGGTGTAACTGTATTCTTAGAATAGAGTACAGTACTGTACCATATTTGGTATAGTCTGAAATCTGGGATGGAGTGTATAATTTTTATCATATTGTCACTGTATGTGTAAGGAGATAATGTTTATAATATCACAAGAACAGAGCACCATTTTGCAGCTTACATGTCTTTAGTTTCCCGTCTGGAGTCGGCTGACTGATGCGTTGCGCACCTCAGGTTCATTTTTCGATTCCCTTTGCTCGGTGTCAGCTGACAGGATTAGGTTACTCTTACTGTTGAGATGGGAAACTTTAGTGCAAGTGGGTGATGAAGCTGTAAAATGAGGGTATGTATTCGTGTAATATTGTTGAACAGTAAATAATTGTAGTGATTGTAAATAATAACAATTACACAGCAATGGCAAGCATGTTTCAGGGAGAAACCATCTGCTTCCTACCAGGGAAGGTTTGTCAAGCATTAATGCACTGTATATACTTAGGGAATGTAAAACTTTCAAAAAGGTGACATACAGTAACAGAAAGCTTAGAGAGGATTTGTGGTGGAGGAAAGTAGGCAACTACTGGAATTCAAGGTGATTATATAGTGGGTTCATTGAAGTGAGTAAATTATTTGTTGTGTCTTGGCGATGAGCCGGTTGGATAGGGCTGGTTAGGTATTCCAGTATGATCAGATAGATATTTGTATACTGCTCAGTACAGTATATAGTGTTAATAAATTACATATTATTGCTACTATTGAACTAATTATGGATTGATTTATAAATTCGATCACATTATATGTAAATTTAATTTAGGTGGATGTCAAATGAGAATTATTCCTATTGGTAAGGCACTGTTGTATTGGAACTGTGGGTATTGTATATATAATTGAATATTGCAATAGCAGTGTTGATTGGCCAAATTAATATTCCGTTTATTATGGCTAGGCCTATACCAATATAAGTTGAAACCCATTGTGGAAGAATAAACAATTGTTACAAGTTGTGGTCTATCCTTGAATATCAGTATAGAAACGTTAGGACATGATGTGTGTAATGAAATGCTCTTTGTACATGCCTTCCTGGCTGCGATTAAACTTCAAGGATTTCCGGCACCAGAAAAAAGTCTGCCTTCCGGAAATTAGTGAAATCTGATCCTGTCATGAAGTCCTGTGCTAGTGCATTCATCTTTCAAAACAATCCTTCAGAAGATAAATCAGATCTTGGAGAAGACCTAATGGTTCATATCTTTTTGGCAAATCTAATGATTCGCTATCATCACTGTGGCATATAATTTTCACCAAGAAAGTAGAAACTGCAGAAGCATTTGTCACTTTGAATAGTATCCCACAACATCACCTGCAACAAGATTCCATAGCCGTATGAACTTACAAATAATTATGGTATTGATGGAGATGGCAAATGGAATGAACCCAACTGAATGGGGATGGAAACAGGAAAATGGTCAGGTAATTCCAATTATGATACCCAAAAAAGCTGCACCTGACGAACTCTTGAAAATTATTCATTACAACTGTTTGACGGGATGCAAATCCTCTTGATGCCGTTGCAGATGCTATGGACTCCCATGCACTGCTGCATGTGAAACTAGCGAAACTGAAAACTGTGGCAATCCAAACAACACTCAAGAGGTTGATACTGAATGCTCTGTGTCTGTGCATAAAATCTTAACTCACACTGTGATATAAAAATAAATAGTTAGAATTTGTTAATTTTTATTGCCATGTTGGATATTTGTGATCTTATTGTGTTCTGTGCCCACAAAAACCTAGGAAAAGACACCTAGATTATCAAATTTCAGTTGCTAGTTAGTAGTTATATAGATATGATCATTATGAGGTTTCAACGGCCATCTTGGACACAATTTAGGAAAAAAAAACTTTTCCTGGGGTAATATTTTGGTAAACTTTTAGTAGGTTATAAAGTACACCGAAACCTACCAAATTAGTTGAGAAACCTTTTGTAACCATTTTTGAGGGTTAAACTGTATTTTCATCTGACTAGACCACTCAGCTGAAATTGAGTACATATCCTCCATTAGTAGGGACCATCTATGGCTTAAATAGCAAACTCAATAATGATGAATGCTTACTCAGAATTTGATCTATATGACATAAATGGAACTCCTGGAAATAGGAGAGCTTCCCCTAGCAGTCAGTCAGGGGCATAGGAGCGTTTATTGGGGAGAGGGTGGGGAGGGGGGACTAAAGCTGGAAAAGGTGCTGATACTGGAGCTGGGGGCGGTTATCAGAATTTTTTTTTTTTTTTTAATTGAGGAAACACTGTCAAATTCTACACATTCTGCTTTGGAATAGTACCAGTGGTACTTCCGCTGTAACTACTGAACCTGTTCCTGTAGTTATTACTTAACGGGTTTCCATGGTTCGGTGAATACTTGACACCTGGTCGGAGCGACGGTTTAAACTTTATACACGAGGAGTGTTAACAACTGATCATATTATAATCTTTATTTAGCGAGGCATCTCTATCAAGTTTCTTCACCTCTCTCTCAATTATGTTCAAATATATTCAGGAGTTTCTAGTAAATATTGTTCCAGCACTATCAATTCTTCTAAATCAGCCATCTCTCAGTTTGGCAGCCTCTATCTATCTCTTGAAACATCGTCATACCTTATAAGCGTAACCCAGGAAAGTAATTTTCTCATCTTTACACAAACTTCGTAGTCCTTCATTATGTTATGATAATCAGGGGTCATCTGATACACTTGCATCACGCACCTCTTAACTTTTCGATACTCCTTCCTTTGGTACTGAGACAAGGCACTATATACACTGCATCCTTTTCCAATAATGACAGTCTGCAATAACACAGGCCATTTACCTTCTGGCCATTCCATTGTCAACAAGACAGTTTCAAAATTATCAAAGATTTCGTCGGGAGATACTTCTTTGAATTTCAGAAATAATCTTTGTGCATCCATCACATTAAACACTGGATTGTGCATAGCAGGAGTCATCTCAGTCTGAGTTGCCGACCTTGCACGAGCTTTCAACAGTTCTAATTCCCTCGCATGTCATGTAATTTCTCTCGTCTCTTCTCTCTCTTTTCCTTCCTTTTTTCTCTCTTTTTATTCCCGTTCTCTCTCTCTTCCTGTATTACTTCCAATTCCATCACGTCTTGCAATTTATATTGCCTCTTCTTCCCGTTCTGCCATCGTCTTCAACTTAATCAAATTCTCTTCTACTGTAATTCGTCTAGTCTTAGCCTCTAAATTCCTTTCTGCTTTCATTCATTCTGTTCCTAGGTCAACTGATATTTGCTTCGTTACAAATTCTGCTTCAGCTTTCGCCAAAAGTTTGCGAGCTGCTACAATATCTTCTGACAACTTTCCTGAGTTTATCAATGGTTCTAAGGCTAGACACTTGATTTGGGTTTTAATCATTCCATTTGTTGCATGGCTACCAAATGCCATTAGAATAGAGCCACTGAGCTTTAGTTGCATTAGCTTCCGACCATTCCTGAACAGTTGAGTTTTCCATAAACTCTTGTACATTTAATTGAGCTATTTAGTACTTTACACAAAATTATACCTCTTCAAAACTATATCCTAACAATACACAAAATCGTATCAAAACTAAACTGTTCAAATCTATAACAAAAAACACAGCCCTGTTATCACCAATATTTAAACAGACTCGCTCAATCTCTAGCACTGGGCACCAAAAATATATATTACGACTAGCGAATTATGCAAATTCCCGAGCTCCAAAACTCAACTGCTTTATTTTACATATATATGTTACACTTGAAAAATACACGAGCTCTGAGAATATTACTTAACTCCCAGATGGCAATATATATAAACATTGAATATCCAAAGGTCTCTTTACATAACTTGAAACAAAACTACTATGCATTTCATGCAAAAAATAGTGTGTTTTTCCTAAATATCTCCCATATTAATTACTTGATCAAAATGGTACTTTGACACGGCACTCTATAGACCTCCCCCTAGTTTTTGATTCTTTAATGCACCGGAAAATCTCGTTAAATAAGGCATTTACTCCTGTCATAATAAAGACCAAGTCACGTGAACCGGGTAAGTAGGTGAAGCAATTCGAATGGGTACACTCCCCCGTCCCTCCCCTCTCCTTACCTCCTTCTGTCTAGACCAGTGATTCTTAAACTAGGGGGCGCGCCCACGAGCCTCCAAGGGGGGCGCAAGCAGGGCTGCTAGATGGTGCCCGTATTTTTTTGTAATATTAATTGCAAAATAGTCAAAAACATTATCACTGCTTCCATATGTTTTTTTTTTTTTTTTTTTTTTTTTTTTTTTTTTTTTAACTAATAATAATAAATCCCTAAGGTTATCAAAGTGACATATGTGGCTAACCCTTAGATGAGAGCGGTCAGAGAAATGTTTCCTCAGGAACTGAACGTGTCTCGTACCACCTTATTACTCATCTTACCCACTTTTATATTAACAAAGGGCAGGTCTGGCCCAGTCGGTCAAACGAAGTAGTGAGGACTTTCAAGTCCTGCATAATATATTTCAACTATTATCAAGTACTGGTAATTATTACATTACTTTTAACGTATTTAGTGTACTATAGTTCTGATTTAGAAGTAATTTTTCTTTTTTGGGCGTGTGTGTTTATTGTATGTTCATTCATTCCTTTATAGCTGTTTTACTATTTTAGATAGGTTATGTGCAGTATCAAAAATCTAAATGTGTGTGCGACACGTGAACGAGCAGAAAAA
>NC_090727.1:195528671-195566171 GCF_036898095.1 Palaemon carinicauda
CTTAAGGTGTTAACTACTGCACTGCGATTGTTCAGTGGCCACTTTCCCCTTAGTAAGGGTAGAAGAGACTCTTTTAGCTATGGTAAGCAGCTCTTCTAGGAAAAGGACATGGTCTTCCACTGTCTTGGGCTAGAGTTCTCTTGTTTGAGGGTACACTAGAGCACACTATTCTATATAATTTCTCTTCCTCTTGTTTTATTAAAGTTTTTATTGTTTATAAAGGAGATATTTATTTTAATGTTGCTACTCTTCTTAAAATATTTTATATTTTTCCTTTCCTCATTGGGCTATTTTCCCTGTCTACAAGGTATAGCAAAAAGCTTCAGGAAAAGCAAGTTCAGAAATGGGCTTCAAGGTGTGGCAAAAGCAATCATGAATGCCAAAGTGTGACAAAAATCCTCAAAACAAAAGAGTAATAAGTAGTATCCTAAAAAAAATATAATCGCGAAGACGGCGTTGCGTACCCTAGATATAAGATCTTGAACAATAAATGTTTTCTGAATCCATAAAGTCTTCTTAATAACATTTGAAGTATCATAAGTTGCAAACTTTATATATCGTAAACTTGAATAATACTGAAGACGACAAATCATGATTTTGTCATGTGCGAACTTAAAAACACGTGCATGAACTTAAAAATACTGGATAAAAAAAAAAATAAAGTCTTAAACTCCATATCACATAACATTCAATTTACTATCTAATTTCTACTATTAGGCGTTTAACTTCTCAATCCTAAACTCCATTGTCTTGAATTGATTTATCTATTGTGTACCATTTTTAAGGAAATTATTATATAAACTAAAATCTATTTCTCAAAACAGTTTCTGACTACCAAACTTCACAGCCCCTACTAATGGTTGAATGCTAATTGCTCTTCCACCACACTTCTGACTAGGATATTCAAAGTTATCAGATAACATACAAATACAAACCATCACTAAACATCAGTAGAACTTGCAAGACTGTCTTCCATAGACAATATGAACACTGTTGGCCAAGACTACTCTCCCTATTTGTCGAACACGATCTTGTCAATACAATATTCTAAGTCACGGATAAGTTAAAAAAAAAGAAAAAAAAATGCATATGAGAACCAACCACAGGCACATGATAGACTGCAATTACTTACAGGGAGAACAAAATAATTGATTCATTATTATTATTATTATTATTATTATTATTATTATTATTATTATTATTATTATTATTACTTTTTTTTTTTTTTTTTTTTTTACTTACTAGCTGGAAAAGCAGAATGCTATAAACCCAGTGGCTTAAACAGGGGAAATATCCCATTGAGGAAAAGAAACAAGGAAAACTAAAATATCTTAAGAACAGGAACAACAGTAAGATAAATATTTCTTTTTCAGGCTAAACTATAAAAATTTTAACAAAACAAGAGGAAAAGAAATGAGATAGAATAGTGTGCACAAGTGTAACCTCAAGCAAAAGAACTCTAACGCAAGACAGTGAAAGACCATGGTACAGAGGCTAGGGCACTACCCAAGACTAGAAAACAATGGTTTGATTTTGGAGTGTCCTCCTAGAAGGGCTGCTTACCATAGATAAAGAATCTCTTATACCATTACCAGGAGGAAAGTGGTCACTGAACAATTACAGAGTAGTAGTTAACACGTTGGGTGAAGAAAAGTTGTTTGATAACCACAGTTGTATAAGGACAGAGGAGAATCTGTAAAGAATAGGCCAGACTATTCGGTGTATGTGTAGGCAAATGGAAAATGAACCGTAACCAATAAGAAGGATCCAATGTAGTACTTTCTGGCCATCAAAGGACCTCATACCTCTCTAGTGGTAGTGTTTCAAGGGGTGGCTGGTGCCCTGTCCAACCTATGTATGCAAAATTCAAACATTATGAGGTGGAGCATTGGTTAGATAATTGAGAAGTGTGATCCAATTTCCTATTTTAAATTCAACTTGAAATCTGCAAGTTGTTTACATCTCAGATTTTAAACTCTCTTGTGATAAAAAAATGGGAAAAAGAAAATCCTATTTGAGCTTAAATCGATGAGGTCCTCTTCCTTAAACTACATTTTTGAAGAGGGTCCAGACACTGGGTGGGAAAAGCCTGGACAATTGATAGATACTGTAAAAACAACCATTACCTTCGCTAGGCTACTTTCATTCAGACTGGTTTAGAGAAGACTCTGACACTGTACACCAAATACTTAAAGAAGAAAAGCACATGATGCATATCTTGCAAACCCAAACTCGTTTGCGCTGGACTAAAGATATAAGGACCTGTGGTTGGAAGCACAATGACAAATATGTATGCCAGAGAACTTACAGTGGGTAGAAAGCGTTAAGCTAGCTCAAACATTGCTAACTGCATGTAAGGTTTTCATAATGACTTTAAATCCATTTATGGCAATGAAAAATAATTACTGGTAATTCTATGAGCGAACTTAACAGCATAATCGGCATTAAACAATGGACATAGATTCCAAACTTTTTGGGCAACCATTTTGATGCTACACTGAACCATTGCACTGTAATGCCATTGATGAGTTTGTTATTCAAGCACTGGCTATATTGCCATGACCTCGTGAAGTTTCCAGAATTGCACAAAGTTTTAAGAGTAAGAAGGCGAAAGCTACGATCCTGATAACATTCAATGTGAAATTTTCGAAATCTGCGGGCCACTTTTTAAAAAAATCAGTTGCACAACATTATCTTTGTGCTTGAATGTGAGAGAAAACATATAGATCATTGATAAAAATCATAATAGTTCCCATATTTAAGAATAGAGAAGATAGAAAATACCATAATAAAATCTATGGTATTTTCTTATATCTGAAGCTGGTAAAATATTAATAATAGGTATGCTCCCCTACTTCACCTAAACATATGTCATAATCTGTGGTATCAGAAAGAATGTGGGTTTGGGAGGGAAAAGTAGTAGGTAGTAGGTTGGCCATGGCACCAGCCACCCTTTGAGATACTACCACTAGAGAGCTATTGGGTCGTTTGGATCCTTCTTTCTGGTTACGGTTCACTTTCCCTTTGCCTACACATACACCGAATAGTTTGATCTATTCTTTACAGATTCCTCTCTGTCATACATATTATTATTATTATTATTATCATTATTATTATTGTTGTTATTACTATCCAAGCTACAACCCTAGTTGGAAAAGCAAGATGCTATAAGCCCAAAGGCTCCAACAGGGAAAAATAGCACAGTGAGGAAAGGAAATAAGGAAATAAATAAATTAAGAGAACAAATTAACAATAAATCATACTAAAAAAAGTAACAACGTCAAAACAGACATGTCATATATAAACTATTAACAACGTCAAAAACATATATGTCATATATAAACTATAAAAAGACTCATGTCAGCCTGGTCAACATAAAAACATTTGCTCCAATTTTGAACTTTTGAAGTTCTACTGATTCAACTACCCGATTAGGAAGATCATTCCACAACTTGGTAACAGCTGGAGTAAAACTTCTAGAGTACTGCGTAGTATTGAGCCTCAATGATGGAGAAGGCCTGGCTATTAGAATTAACTGCCTGCCTAGTATTACGAACAGGATAGAATTGTCCAGGGAGATCTGAATGTAAAGGATGGTCAGAGTTATGAAAAATCTTATGCAACATGCATAATGAACTAATTGAACAACGGTGCCAGAGATTAATGTATAGATCAGGAATAAGAAATTTAATAGATCATAAGTTTCTGTCCAACAAATTAAGATGAGAATCAGCACCTGAAGACCAGACAGGAGAATAATACTCAAAACAAGGTAGAATGAAAGAATTAAAACACTTCTTCAGAATAGATTGATCACCGAAAATCTTGAAAGACTTTCTCAATAAGCCAATTTTTTGTGCAATTGAAGAAGACACAGACCTTATATGTTTCTCAAAAGTAAATTTGCTGTCGAGAATAACACCTAAAATTTTGAAAGAGTCATACAAATTTAAAGAAACATTATCAACACTGAGATTACCAACCATTTTTACTTCTCACAAGGGGTTAACCACTGCACTGTAATTGTTCGGTGGCTACTTTCCTGTTTGTAAGGGTGGAAGAGACTCTACCCGTGGTAAGCAGCTCTTCTTGGAGAAGGACACTCCAAAATCAAACCATTGTTCTCTAGTCTTGGGAAGTGCTATAGCCTCTGTACCATGGTCTCCCACTGGCTTGGGCACACTATTCTATCTTGTTTCTCTTGCTCTTGTTTTGGTAAAGTTTTATAGATTATATAGGAAATATTTATTATAATGTTACTGTTCTTAAAATATTTTATTTTTGCTTATTCCCTTTCCTCACTGGGCTATTTTCCCTGTTGGGACCCCAGGGCTTGAAGCATCCTGCTTTTCCAACTAGGGTTATAGCTTAGCAACTAGTAATAATGAAGATGAAGTGCTAATTTCAGTATTATCAAAGTATGGAAAAATACAAGGAATACGACGTAACAGGTATGTTGAAGGGCCATTAAAAGGTTACTTGTCAGGAGTACGGACAGCGAAAATGAGATTTAAAGAAAACGTTCCCTCATCTATCACAGTAATGGGGTACACACTAACTGTGTTGTATAATGGACAGCAACGAACATGTTTTAGGTGCAAAGAGGTTGGGCATGAGGTGAAAGATTGTCCATTAGAAAGTACGAGACCTAGGTTTAACAAGGAAGATTTCCCTAACATGGTTCCTGACCAGAAGAGGAATTCAATGAAAACAAAAACAAAGAACAGTGAGACTACGGCAACGGTATCTGGCAAAGACGACACTTTGGATAAAGAAACTATTATTCAGTCTGAGGCAGTTCTGGAAGAAGAGAATGTCGAAACAGAAAAAAATTTTGATTACTTAAGGAAAGAACCTCTCGAGAGAGGATCAGAAAATGAAGATGATGGAAACTGCTCGGCTGAAATTGACCAGGAAATAATTGATGAACCCCAGGAACATGGATTATCACAGGAAATAGGAACCAGTGAAATGAAAACTACAACAATCAAGGCGGAAGTTCACCAGGTAACGATGGAAAGTGACGAATTGACAGAAAATGAAGATATGGTTAGTGGAAACAAACTTAGCCACCATGAAGACACGAGCGTGTGGCCCAGAGAATTGATTCCCCAGGAGGAGCATCGTGGTATCACCGACAAAGGAACAGGAAACTGGTATACGGACCAAGATGGAGCCAATAAGCTGAAGATAACTTTAAAAAAGGACCAGACCCAGAGCATGGATGTGGATCATAGGAGTTCAACATTGGATAACGAAACAGAAAAATGTCCAAAGAAGCATAAACCATGTTAATTTTAGTGTATAAAAAAATTTATCTTTAATTTCTATCAAATTCATTTCATCCACATTAAATATAGCGACAGTTAATGCCAATAGACTTAATTGTATAAATAAGGAAATCAAATAAATAAGTTTAATTTTTTTATACAAACTAGATATAATTTTTATTCAAGAACACAATATAAAAACTGAAGGGAAACTAGAGTACATAGAAACATTTTGTAAGATATTGATAAATTATACACAGTATCATAAAGGGGGATTTGCTATCTTTATACGAAAATCATCAAATGTGGATGTCCTGAATGTAGAAAATAATATAAATGGTCATTTATTGAGTGTTAATTGTGTTTGTTCAAATGTTCACATTCAGCTACTGAATGTCTATGCCCCTGCTGGAAGTAGCAAAAAGAAAGAAAGAGAACAGCTCTTTTGTAAAGATATTATGTATTTCTTGCGAAATAATATAAGTAACATTATATTGGGTGGAGATTGGAACTCCATTACTAGTATGAGGGATTGTTCAAATTCAGATAGTTACCTTTTATCTAAATCTCTTGTGTGCCTTAAAGATAATTTGAAATTGAAAGACGCTTTGTTTCTCCTAAACCATCATGTAGAGTATACATATATTAGGGAAAACTATGGCTCAAGGTTAGATAGATTTTATGTAAGAGATTTGCAAAATCACGTAAGTGATATTCGAAATATACCTGTAAGCTGGTCTGACCATTCCATAATCAAACTAACAATAAAATTGGAGAATGTTATGTCATTAGGTAAAGGATATTGGAAACTCAATTGTAATATTTTGAATGACGATTTAGTTAAAGAAAATTTCATGATTGCTTGGTCTGAGATTAGAAATAAGAAAGGCAAATTTGAAAATATTAAATGTTGGTGGGACTTTGCAAAAGAACAACTAAAATCCTTTTTTGTAAGTTGTTCAAAGCAAATTAATCGGGAGAGATACGGACTACTTAATTTACTGAATTGTCAGTTGAAAGAGGAAATTGGGAAATCGCCCTTGAATGCTGAGAAAATGTCATTAGTGAATTCATTAAAATTAAGAATAAATAGTATTCAAGATGAAATATGTGAAGGGATAAAAATAAGAGCCAAAGTTGATGATAAATTAAAAGGAGAACAAGTGTCAGCCTATCTACTAGGGAAGGGAAAAAATACTAAAACCTTTCTGAATAAGATTAGGAGAGAAGATGGTAGCGAAATTGTTAATCCCGATGCAATTATTTTGTATGTAAGAGACTATTTTGAAAACCTCTTTAAAAAAGAAAAATGTAATAAACATAGTCAACAGATGTTTCTCAATTTAATCAATAATGGTATAGACAAAAATGAAAATTATATATTAACAGCAGATGTGACAGAGTCTGAAGTAATTGCAGCCATTCCTGGAATGAAAAATGGGAAAAGTCCAGGAATAGACGGTCTCCCCGTAGAATTTTATTAGACATTTTGGAAAGATATCAAGCAAGATTTTGTAAGCCTAATGCAATTTGTGTTTAAGAATAAGACCGCTGTAAAACTAAATAAAGGAATCATTACTCTCACGCCGAAAGGAGGAGACTTAGATCATATTATTAATTGGAGACCAATAACAATGGTAAATGTAGATTTTAAAGTCATAGCTAAAATAATAACTAACAGATTTAAAAATGTATTAAATTTAATTATATCCTCTGAACAGTTCAGCTGTCTTGAAAATAGGTCAATAATCAATTTAAACGTCTTAATGAGGGATATTATGGTTTACACAAATGAAAATAACAAGCAGGCAGCTTTGATAAACTTAGACTGGTCAAGAGCTTTTGATCGTGTAGATCATGAACTCTTACTTGCAATATTAGAGAAATTTGGTTTCGACAGTAGTTTTATCCAGTTGATACAAATGTTATATGAAGATGCTGAAAGTGTTATAAGCATAAACAGAAACCTCTCTGATCCATTTTTCATCAGGAAATCTGTAAGGCAGGGATGTCCATTATCCATGATGTTATTTATTGTGTACCAATAACCTTTCTACAGAATGATAAAAAGACAGCTTTCAGAGTCTTCCTTAAAATTACCAAATCAACTGAATGTGTCCGTTTTTGGTTATGCTGATGATTCTGTTATTATTGTAGCTCGTGACGAAGGTCTTTTAGAATGTATAAATGTAATCAACGAATATGAAAAAGCGTCTGGTGCCATTTTGAATAAAAGCAAGACTTCCATTTTAGGTGTAGGATGTTGGAAAAACCGAACGGTATGGCCAATTAATGGCTACCAGTTTCTTCAGGATTCATGCAAAGTATTAGGAGTTTACCATTCTAATAATTATCAGAAAAGTGTTGAGTTGAACTGGTCTTCTTTGGAAGATAAGATTACCAAGATGGTTGGTATTTTTCAGAATAGGAGACTGACAATATTTCAAAAGTCTATTGTAATTAATTGTAAGATTTTAGCAAAAAAATGGTATATATCACATGTTTATCCAATACCAAATACATGTGCTCAAAGAATTCAGAGATGTTTGTATAAATATATGTGGAATAGCAGTTATGAACCAATTACAAGAAAAACTATGTTTTTAGAAAAATTAAAAGGGGGAGTTGGAATATTTAATATTTTGTGCAAATCAAAAGCCATAATGTTCCATACATTTCTGAGAAATTGTATAAATAGATGTTTTGGTTATGAAATGCGGTATTTTTTTCTGTAAAATTCGGGCAACTTTTCTAATTGAAACCAAAATTGAATATAAAGATTGCACAATTTTTATCCCTGTATATTATAGCATGATGATTGATATTCATAGAAAAGTCTATCGCTTAAAGAATTATCCAAATGTGTCAAATAAAGAAACTTATTGGTTGCTTATGAATTGTGAAGATTACAAACCCAAGATAGAGCTACTGTATCCCCTTTTTAATTGGACTTTGATTTGGAAACATGTAAACAACAAGTATATTGATAAGAATAGCAGGGAAATACTTTATAGGTATACTCATGAAATACTAAATACAAATGACAGGTTGTACATCATGAATTTAACAAATGTGAATAAATGTCTATTTTGTGGTGCTGTAGAAAATAACATGCATTTTTTTTATTTCTGTCCATCACTAAAGCAAATAATATACTGGTTTAAGACACTTTTAAAAAATTGTTGTAAGATCAAGACAAACAGTTTGCTTAAGATTTTGAAATTAGACTTTGAAACTGTGTCAAATAAGGATGAAAATACTGCAATGGTTCTGATATCGGATTTTTTTTAGCAGGAGTGTGGTATGGGCGATCTATAGGACTGTTAAAGGATGACCCAAATTTACTTATATTCATAAGAAATAGAATGTTAAAAACAAAAAATTTAATAAGGGATACTTTAATAAAAAATTAAATAAGATATTTACAAAAGAGTACATTTATGATAATTACTTAAATATTTAATATTATTATAAGTTAAGAACGTTCGTACAATAAAATTTATTGCATATATATTTATTAATTGATTTAATTTATATTGAGCTGATTTATAACTATGTAAAACAATGTCGTTCATATTAGTATTTTGTAAAGAATAATTACGTATATAATGTAAATTGCTAAGACGTAATTGTATTTTTACAATAAAAGATAAAAGAAAAAATCCCAAGAATACAATTTGACTCAGAACAACAATTTTATGATAATATTTAGTCTACCAAAGTTAAAGACTATTTAGAGCATATTTTCCCTTACAGTGTAGAGATATATTAGGTCACGGCTATCATTGCGAAAACAATAAAATCTAATCGGCTAAAAAAAAAAAGTAATGATAATAATAAAAAGAGGGACCACCGTCATGTTTATTACCCACTGGAAATTACTGAAGAGATATACAGAGCAAAATACAGACATTTACGAGTTTGTACATAGTCTTTAATGGCCTAACTGAGACCTTTGATATAGTACCTTGAGTCTTTCATGGAGGATATTTGCAAAATTTTCAAAATCTTCAGCATTTTCATTTTAACTTGGAAGAAAATGTCTATTCATCGCCTGGCAATCTCATCTTTCCCTGCAAAGCAAGGTGATGCTCTGCTCCATTGCCTTCACATTTTTTTTTTTTTATTATGGACTTTATTTCAAGATGGTAGCCTATTCAACATTAGCCAGTTACCCACCATACAAAACATCTGCATACCAACTGGTCGATCCGTAATATTTATGCCCAGACTCTGGAGTCAATGAAACACATGTTAAATACCACATCTTGAATTATGAAATACGGGGCTTATAGATTAGATAAGATAAAATAGAATTTAGATTACAACAAACTACACCAAAACATTATGTTCCCGTCTTCACTGTTAATGATACAAAACTGTGAATGGTCTAATTTTTCAAATATCTGTGTAGAATGTTTCTTTCACAGCTGAAATCAAAGAAGACGTGCCAGAGCAGATAAAGACGGCTTCCTTAGTTTTTGGAAGGCTGAGGTCCGGGGTTTTTCAGAAATGCCTAAAGAATAGCTACTAAAATCCAAGTATTTGAAGCAATGCATTTTTTCTACTCTCCTCTATGATGCAGATTCTATATTGATGCTATTCTAGGTAACTGAACATTTTCATATTTCTTGTTTGGAGAAAATTATGGGCCCAAGCTGGAAAGACTGGCTTCCACCAAGATCCAGGAACGAACAGAATGGAAATGCATAGAAGATATGCTCACATAACGCCAACTACGCTGACTTGGTCACTTTATCCATATGCCTGAAGAATGGCTCCCCCCAAAAATGTTTCCATGGATAACTACTGTAGATAAGAGCCATTGACGACCTGACGGCCACAAGAAGAGATCCACATTCCTCTAAAACTGGCTGTCATGGTATTCATTCTTAATGTTGAATACCTAAAGAAAAAAAAAAACGTTCTTTCTTAGGGAAGCTAATTACTTTTTACTTAATAAATATTTCAATAAATCAAATTTCAACCAATTGAGAAATCTGATAGGATATAAAGATATTAACACTTATTAAATAATTTTTAAAATAAAGTTTCATGCATACTACCGTAAAAACTTCAGCATATGATACAAGTCGAACAAATTCACCCAAATAAAAAACTGAGATTTGTCCATATGAAGTTTACACGAAATTGGTCACGAATTAGGAGCTCAAAGATTTTTTTATCATGTATCAATTGAGTCAAAAATCTCAGAGGTGACAGATTTTCTTTAGAAATAAAATTTCTAAATATTCCTTGGTTTTAAGGATTTACAAGCAACAATTTTTTTTCTATGACAAAACTTCTTTTGGGTAATTTCAATAAAATAATTCAAGTAGAATGTCGAAGAGTAGGTTTCAATCCAGTAGAGTTCCTCAAGAGTTATTTATAAAGATAAAAGACTTGGACTTTACGTTTGTTTATTGTAATTACTCTTTGACATTGCTACAAAGAAATTCGATTGGAAAAACTCTGCCCATCTCTAGGTACGTAACAGTCTCCAAGGGGTAACACAAAAAACAAAACTGGTATGCACCTAGCCTAGAAGAGCATAGGTGAAGCGAGGGGATTTTCCCATTTCTACAAATCAGCTTTCAGCTTAAAAGAACAGACCTTGAACCTGATTTAAAAGAACAGACCTTGAACCTGATTTAAAAGAACAGACATTTAAAGCTGATTCGAAGTTGATAACTATCTTATTCCTTGCCGAGCACACTTCCTTCGGATATGATGACAATGCTGATTCTTCCTAATTTTTGTTAACTACAATCTTTCCATCTTTTGCCAACTACACATTTCTTATTAGTGAACTTCTGTACTTCAGCTTTATCCCAGAAATATTACCAAAATTTCATAGTTATCTTTAAACTGGTAGGTTTATGAGGCAATAACTAAAGAGACAGCTCTAGTCCTCACTGTCTTCAACACTAAACCTATAAATCTCCCTTTATGAAAATTAGGATAATAAGAAATTAGACCTAATTTAAATCGTGGTACAAAACATTAACTACATGAAATATACTGCACATAAATTATATTTACACCGAAAAGTGTTACAATTGAGCAACAATTGAGTAACAATTGTGCAGCTTAAAATGGTGGTAAGATTCAAATCAACAATAATAGTTGAGTAATACTATGAAGGAAAATGTTAACATTAATAAAAAAGAAGAATTAAAAGTAAAAATATTTTCAAACTAAAATCTAAATATCTTATATCTGAAAGTCTATCATCCCAATCCAAGTTATGAACACGGCAAAGGATAATAACTATGCTTGAGATTTCTGCAAACTATGGCCAAAGTGAATAGTTTTTTATAACTCCGGAGTTACCAAAGTTATAAATTTCCTAATTATAGATTGTAGAACAATACGGAATACCATACCCAAAACAGATACTAGTTACCTTTACCAGGTTACATTTTGATAGTGGTGTGCAGTCATTTATTCATGTTTGTTCGTTTGTGATTCGCATACCTCAAAAACTATTTGACCGAATCTCATGAAATTTGGAGGGGTGACTGACAATGATTCATGGACAATTCGGTTAGATCTTTGGAGTGATTGGATCAAAGGGCAAAGTAGCGAAAATGTCTAAAAAATAATTTTGCTATACCATAGTCGTTTTTTATGAATTTTCGTCAATTGAATGAAACGTGTGAAAATATCAATAATTCAATTACCTATCTTATGATTGGGAGTGATTGGGTCAATGGTCAAGGACAAGGTCACAAAAAGGTCATAATATATTTTTTTGCTATATCATGGTCAATTTTTTATCCGATTTGTATGAAACTACTGCAACATGTGCATAATTCAATTGCCTATCTTGCGATGTACAACATAATCAAGGTCAATGCCACAAAAATGTTCCACACGTCTTTGTGCTATATACTGATCCATTTCTATACGATTTGCATGAACCTAGTGCTAAAATGTTAAAAATTTAATTGCATATCTTGTGATATACACAATGATTTAGTGCCGTCATTACCCTCGTTAGCATTTGGAGTTCAAATGTCAGCAGGGCCAATGAACTTACAAAAAGTGCAGGTTTCGTTATTATGTGGCCATTGCTATCTAATAGGTTTGTATAACCATGGTAATAAATATGGCATTAGCGAACGTATGCACTCTACCGAGTGTGTTCTAGTTTTACGATGAAATAGAATTTACGATTTTTTCTAACAAAAGTTTCTTATTATTCAAATTTGTCAATTAAAATTTTTACCTAATAAAAGCTTATGAAGTTCAAGTATTAATATCAAATGGGCATTATGTGAAGATCATTTAATATTCTTGTAACTTAACCTGACAAAAAAAAACTTGTATCAAGTCACAAACTTTGGAAATTAACATTTAATCATTATAACTCATAAATAATATAAGTCTATTTTTGAAAACGTTTACGCTTATACAGCTATATGCAAGGTCTATTCTATAGACCTTGTTTATACCTGGGCTATGAGCACCTAATATATAATTGTATACGCTTCCTTTTACATAAATTCAGATAGACATTGTTTTCGTCCTAAGGCCAGACTATAATAATATTGTTTTATTATTATCAAGATTTCACTTTTGATACTTACTTGGTGCCATATAAATACCCGTATTTCTCCTGTCTACTTGAATAACTACTATAATTTATAAAACATAATTATTCAATTGTAAAGAAACCACATCATTAGCTTGAAACTCTTTCACGTAAAGGAATTTCCCTTTGACGACAAAATCATGTCAAATGTTAAGATTAAACGTGGTTTTTAATAATTTTAGATGATTACCCTTTCAACGTAACATTCAATCTTTTAATCACGGTACCTTCTCAGTCTCCATACGCATGATTAAATTGTTAAATATTCACAAATATCTTTTGAATTAGGCTTAATTTAGCTTTAATTGTCAATTCAACTATAGAAAGTTCTATATATCTACAATCTCAGTGGGATTTACTAAATGAACTATTTTCTGCATTACTGAACACCTCAATAAATATTACTTTTGAATTCAACTGATAAAATTGTTTGAATTACAATCATTTCAAACTAGCCTCATCCTTACTACCAATATCCTCAGAATAACACTCATATTTTAAAGACTCTTTTCAATCTGCAAAAAGACTCAACCTTCTCAGCATTTTTACCTAAATCCATTGAAAATGATAAAAATCAGCATTTATATCGGATATTATAGCTTGAAATTGCCTTTTAGTTTGAGATTACCTAAAAAAAAACATTATCAATACTATCAAAGTCCTCTAAAGTAACAGCAAGTTTTGAACATTCATACGTCAGCAGTGCCTTGAAACACTGAAATATGCCCTTATAACAATGATAACATAGCTAGAAGAATATAGCAAAATATATTGTTTTCATGCATTCACTGAACAAATTAGAGAATGTCGTTTGCTTGATAGTCATACCAACTAGCCATTAACCAACTTTGATATATCGATGCATAAACTACTGTACATATCAAGATATTTCCTATTATCAAATGTGACTATGCAATTATTTTAGTCTCTAATATCCTACCCCTTTTGAATTCAGTCTTGGCCTAACAATTGTGTCCAAGTACCACTTACTATGGAAATATAACAGTAATGTACGACATAGAAACTATAAAGAAACTAGGTCTAAACTTTTAAATGTTTGGCTATTTGCAATAAATTCTGAATTAAGGCTACAAGAAGCACATTTCTAATGCCATATTACTACTATAATAGAATCTCGTTTGACTATAATCTATGAGAAAAAAAATATTCGACGCATTATAATTTTGCCAAGAAAAGGACTTGCTTAACGTAGGGAATGTCACGTAGGCTCTATATCACAAAAATATCCAAACTACCACAAAGAGAATGATGTGGAAAAAAATAAGTATGTTCTATTTCTCTAAATATAAAGTTACATGCTTTAAATAACTCCAGGAAAACTAATGTCAATTTTAATCATTAGCCCTTATCAATCTACTTTACTTTGAGCTACGATGCTTTATAAAAGAGTTTACTGAATTGTTACTTTCACTAAAATGGAAGAATTTGCGAAGGGTATGTTTCCACCACTGTCGTCGTTTATTTATTTGTTTGTGAGTAACTTTTCACAAACAAATACTGTACCGATTTTGACCAAACTTGATGGACGTATTGTGTATGACTCAAAAATTAATCTGTAATATTCTGGATCAAGTACACCAATCTACAAGTACGCAGCATTAGTTTGAAAATAATTGCAATAGTAAGTAAAGGGCTAATATTTTGTTAGTTTATTTATTTGCTAGTGAACAACATTACGCAACACCCACTGAGCTACTTTCAATCAAAGTCTAGAGAAAATATATGGGTAGATCTTGATTTCAATGAAACTTGGTGGCCATGTGAGGTATGGCCCGAGGACAAATCCCTTCGAATTAGGCGAAAATATATTGAAATAAAAGTACGCAGTAGAGTTAAGTGGAAAACAAGACTGCTGTGAAAGCCTACTATCTACTGAAAGCCCCTTGAGTTTATCATGTAAACATGGCCTAGACTAGAGTATAAGCACTGAACAATGAATTACCTAAATCCACACTCTAGGACGAAGAAGTTTATGTGAATATCTATACTGAAACGGTATTTTTGCCTTGTTGCCAACATCCTAAATTGAGAGAAAACAATAATGGTACGGATAACCTTATAATGCTTTACGTAATAGTGTATGCTGGATCCTACTGAACTAGGCTTAATATTTAAGTATTCAAAGTAATTCTTAATTTGAGATGAAAATTAAGTAATTCTGAAATCTAATAATTTTGCGTCATTAAGTAAAGTTTTGACCTTTATGAAATAATACCTGCACGATAAAAACAGTTTAAACCCAAAAAAAAGTCTTATCAATATTAAGGAGAATTATTATCTTAATTTCCCTAAGTTTGCTACAGTTAAGACCCAAATCGCTCTTTGAATTCCTAAGAACTAACTACGAGAAGAAGGGGAGGAGCTAGTAAACGATGGGTTAAAGGAGCTACTCATAAGCTTTCGCCAATTTCTTTGAAACGAGTTTTTTTCTCTGAAAGGAAATGAGGTGAGAGGTTTGCGAATATGCTGGGATTTGTGGTATATATACACAGTAAGTGATTTTTTTTGGCATAGACAGAATATACTGCAAGATTTCCTATTTATTGTATAACCTTATGAACCATTCTATAAAATGATAAAAATGCAGTTTTCAGGGTTTCCCTTAAAATTACCAATCAACTGAACGTGTATGTTTTGGGTTACGCTGATGATTCTGTTATTAATGTAACTCGTGACGGATGACTAATAGTATGTATAAATGTAATAAAAAAAAATGATAAGAACAGTATGGCCAATTAATGGTTGCCAGTTTCTTTATGATTCATGCTAAGTATTAGGAGTCTACCATAATGGTAGCTAACAGAAAACTATTGAGTTACTCTGTTCTACTTTGGTATTTCTCAAAATAGGAGATTTATAATATTTCCAAAAGTCTATTGTGATAAATTAAAAGATTTTACCAAAAACATGGTATGTATTATATGTTTGTCCAATAACAAATGAACCAATTGCAAGAAAAACTGTTTTTAGATAAATAAAAAGTGAATTGTTGGAATATTTAATATCCAGTGCAAATCAAAAGCCATAATGCTCCATATATTTCTGAAAAAATTGTATACATATTTAATTTGGTTATGAAATGCTTGATTTCTTTTTGTTTTGTAAAATTCGGGGACTTTCTAATTGAAACCGAAATTTGGGATAAAGATTGCACTATTTTTATTCCGACATATTGTAACATGGTGATTGGCATTCATAAAAAAGATATCACTTTAAGAATTATTGAAATGTGTCATATAAAGAAAGTTTTTGATTGCTTAAGAGTTGTGAAGATTATAAACCTAAGATCAAGCTACATTATCCCATTTTCACTGGGACTATGATTTGCAAGCGTGTAAACAATAAGTATACCGATAAGAGCAACAGGAAAATATTTTGTAGGTACATACATAAAATACTGAATATAAATGACAGGTTGTACATCATAAATATAACAAATTAGAATCGATGTGTTTTTAGCGGGGATATAGAAAATAACATTAATTTTATTTATTTTTTTCCATCACTGAAGCCAATATTACCATGGTTTGAGTTACTTTCGAAAGTTTTTTTTATAAGATCAAGAGAAACAGTTTGCTAAAAATTCTAAAATCAGACTTCAAACCTGGGTCTTTTACAGAAGAAAATATTGTAATCGGATTTTTTTGGCAAAAGTGGGGTCTGGCTGATTTATGGTACTGTTAATAGATGACCAAAATTTGGTTATAGCTATAAGAAATAAAAAGTCGAAAAAATTTTAATGTCATACTTTCAACAAGAAATTAAATAACGGATTTTGAGCGAAGCGAAAAATCTATTTTCGGGTGAGATCGCCTTGTCGTCCTGATGGAAGTTCCTAAAGTAGCTTCCAAAGGGATATATGTTACTACAGTGATATTCCCAGAGAATTAAAACTTCAGGTCCCAGAATTCTAACTCCTGGAGCAAATATCCTTAAAATATCTCTCAAGGATATCGCATAATATCAGAGGACGTATTCTTGACACACCACATAGCAATCTGCACCCCTAATAGCGTTTACGCTTCGAGAAGGACGTGGCAGAATAGAAGGTTATCCCCGTTCTCATACTACTATTGACCACCACCACAGCGCCATTCCCAAGATGGCGGACATTCCTTGTAGCATTGAGCATGGTGCTACAGATACAGTGCCTCAGGGAGGGAAACTGTAAAGATCTTTTCTTTTAGAAAAGAAGGTTGGGTCCATCAGGACGACATGGCGATCTCACCCAAAAATAGATTTTTCGCTTCGCTCAAAATCCGTTATTTGTGCTCAAGCCATGTCGTCCTGATGGAAGCATACCAGAGTATCAGTGTATATGTGGATTTTCATCAGTGCCTTAACCTTGGGACAACCATTCTATGATCATTTGGACCAATCGAGAGGAATGACGTTACCGTTATCCGTCATTATCACTAATCATACACGATGTTAGTGGTTCCTGCCCCCTACAGGGAAGAGTCATTCTAGACAGTAGAAAAAGGGGGTCTCAAGGTTATGTTATAACTTGATTTATTTATATTTGTTTTCGCTTGAGATGCGCGGATCAACCAATAGATGGCGGCGTAGGTTGGATCAGGAAGTGTGATGTTTTTGTATTTATATTCCTAGGTTTTCTAAGTGTAAAGTTCTGTTGTTTTGATCCTTTGAAAAGTTTACTTGGCTACTTAGTTTCGTACGTACCAGTGTGTCACCTGTAATTGTAGTGACAAGTGGTGGTTTGTACTAACTAATATTACGAAAGGGGCAAAGTTATAATAATATGGGTGAAGTATTGATTCTCTTGTATTTTTTCTTCTATGTACGTGACTTAGCCTTCTGAAGTGTTTACTTTGTATTAAGTAAGTACGAGGTATTTGAGTATTTTTACGTTAATGAATTTATCATCATATGTATTTCTTTGTGTAAAGTGTGTTAATACTCGGTTTATTACATAACTGTCCCGTGATATCTCTACTGTGTATATTTATTGTGTTTAGGTAATAGTAAGTTAATTTAAATAATAGCCACTATATTAATTTTAACGGTGTTTGAATAATTACCTTGGGTAAGCAAAATATTTACGTTTCTCTAGCTAATAACTTAAAAGTATTAGAAGTAGATCATAACAAATGGGGGCCTGTACGGGATTGAAATTTGTTAGCCTTCGGTAATTGTTTGTAATGATCATTATTGTGCAAAATTATTTCTATGCGTATCGACGTATTGGTTTTTGTATTTTCAAATTAATTTCTCTTTGTGCAGTTTATCTAAGTGATAATTAGTATACTAAGTTGAAAATTATGGAGTCCTTTAACATTAGTGAGTTTGTTGAAAATCCTACGAGTGGATATTTAAGTTCGCACCGGGTGCGGAAGGATGATTGGTTAGAAATTGCTCGTCACTATAAGTTTGATAAAGACATAAAGAAAGCGTGGCGTAAATCTCAGGTGAAGAGTAATGTAATATTGAAGTTAGTCGATGATGGAGTTCTCTTGGGAGAGGCCTTTGATTTATGTGATGAAGGTACTTCAGTCTTAGAGGTAAAAAGAATAGATATTCAGTATGCAAGAGAAAGAGAGGAAATAGATAGAATGAAAAGAAAGGAAGAACTTGAGCGTCAGGACATATTAAAAAGGGAAGAACTTGAGCGTCAGGACAGATTAAAAGGGGAAGAACATGAGCGTCAAGACAGGTTGAATAGAGAAGAAAAAGAATATCAGTTAAAGTTAGAAGCCCTGAAGAGTGGAAGTAAAAGTAAAATTTCTCTTATTGACGAAAGTATGCCTGATGTAAGTAAGTTTACTAAGATTGTGCCTAAATTTGATGATTCAGAACCTGATGAATTTTTTTTCACTTTTCGAGAAGTTAGCTTAAAGTTTAAGTTAGCCTAAGGAGGTCTGGCCTGTGATTATTCAACCTGCTTTGGTAGGAAAAGCTAGGTCTACTTTTCTAGCTTTGAATGCTAGTGAGTGCAAGTATTATGATTTTATCAAAGATAATATACTTAAGATATATGAACTTACTCCTGAGTATTATCATTTGCAATTTAGAAGGTTTCGTAAATGTGATAAACAATCATATGTAGAGTATACCCATGGTATTGTTAAACTTCATGATAAGTGGATTAAAGCAGCTGGAATCACGTGCATGGAAGAGTACAGAGAGCTAATGTTACTTAGAAAATTATTAAGATGAATTCCTGTTGATGTACAGAGATATTTGTTTGAAAGAGAAGTTACAACTTTGCAGAGAGCTACTACTCTGGCTGAGAATTTTGGTCTGTTAAAGCCATTTAAAAGGGGAAAATTTTTTGGAGATCACCACATACATCACCTTGCAAATCATTGCAGAATTCACTACATAATAGTCCTGGCCGGAGTAAAAATAAAGGCCTAGGGAAGGACTATGCTGGAAGTAATAATAGTACTGTTGTGAAATGTTATTTTTGTGGTGAGGTTGGACATATTTGCAGGAATTGTCCTGGATGGCTTAAAAACAAAGAAAAGACAGGAAGTGTAGCTTGTTCTCTCCCGAGAATGTGTAGGTATGGTAAAGAAAAGTCTCCTGTGGTTAGAGAGGAATTTAAACCTTTCTGTTTTAAAGGAAAACTTTGTGTTCCAGATGAAAGTTCCAATGGAATCTCTGTCAGGATAGTACGAGATACGGGTTCGTCGCACAGCTTGGTGGTCAGAGATGCAGTTCCTGGGATAGAGAACTGTATAACTCAAGATAGTGTAATTCTGAGGAGTATTGGTGGACTGACTACAGTACCCAGAGCAAAGTTGCATGTGGATTGTAATTTGTTTACAGGGAATACTGTTGTAGGAGTTGTCGACTCATTACCTATACCTGCCATTGATTTTCTATTAGGATATGATATCGCTGGTTCCAGAGTGATTCTAGATTTTGTTGTTGTGGATAATCCTCTGATTAAAAATCCAGTGAAGGACCTTGAAGAGAAAGCCATGTTTCAGTCATGTGTCGTTGAACACAGCCTGAAGACTTTGGATACTGCAAAGAATTCGATTTGTACAGATGCTGTTCATGCTGACGTGGCAGCAGGGGATGTAGTAGAGGAGCTAGAGCAGAGAAACTCTCTTCCGATAGAAGATAAGGTAGGTAAAGTCAACAATGAAAAAGGCTGTAAGCTAGACAACACTATTGTGGAGGTTTGTGAATCTTCTTTACTAGAGTCTAACATTTTGGATTCAGAGTTTCATAATCTGTTTGAAATGAAGCAATTTGATATTAGAGATGCTCAAGCTAATGATGATTCTTTACAACAAATGTTTAATGAAGCTGTTCCAGAGAGTGAAATCGCTACGGAAGCGACTTGCTATTATTTAAAGACGGGAATACTGATGAGAAAGTATAGAGCACTTTCTACGCCTGCTAATGCTTCATGGGACGTGAAGTACCAATTAGTTGTACCTCTAAGATTAAAAAAAGAAATAATCCGGATTGTCCATGTGAATACATCTGCCCATCTTAGAGTGAAGAAGACCACACTCAATATTCTGCAATATTTTTATTGGCCTGGAATAAGAGAAGATGTAAAGAAATTTTGTAAAGTATGTGATACTTGTCAAAAGGTAAGTAAACCTAAACAGCCTATAAAGCTAGTACCTTTATCTCCACAGATTGTATGTAGTGTTCCATTCGAAAAAGTAATTTTGGATTGTGTTGGTCCATTGCCAAAGTCTAAGAAACAAAACCAGTATTTGATGACTTATGTGCAGTAGCATAAGGTATCCAGATGCTATACCTCTGTGGAATATGTCTGCTAAAACATTAATTCCTCATCTAGTTAAGATTTTCACCCAATATGGAATACCTAGGATTGTACAGACCGATCGTGGAACTAATTTTATGTCTACATTATTTAAGGAAGTAATGAAAATAATGGGTATTAAACATTCTATGTCCACAGTATATCATCCTGAAAGTCAAGGTTGTCTTGAAAGATTTCACCAGACGCTAAAAGAAGGATTGACTAAGTTTTTTGAAGAAACTGGCAAAGACTGGGAGGAAGGATTGTCGTTTGTTTTATATCCTGTGAGGAATGCTTATCAGGAATGTATTGGATCATCTCCCGCTGAATTACTTTATGGAAGACAAATTAGAGGACCACTTAAAGTATTATACGACACTTGGTTAGACTATAGTGAAGGTGTCAGTTTGGGAGAATTTGCTACTAAGTTAAGAGAAAAACTTGAGTATTCACGTAAGTTTGCCCATCAACATTTGTTTAACACTCAGCATTCTATGAAGAAAAACTTTGATAGTAAAGCAGAAAAAAGAGAATTTAAAGTAGGAGATAGAGTTTTGATGTTAACTCCTATGGAGAAAACTTTTGAAAGCAGATATGAAGGACCATTTACTGTGATGAGTAAGAATCAGAATGTATATGAAATATCTACTCCAGGTAAATAGAGAGATCGGGAAATAGTACATATAAACCGATTAAAACTTTATTCTACTAAGGAGAAAACTGAAGAAGGTATTGCCGTTGCTAGCTTGATTTTTGTTGACATGTTTTCTGATCAAGTATCTGATAACCATCTTATAAAAACAAATGTTAGATTATCCAATTCTGACACTATTAACCACCTGAAATCTAAATTACACCATTTAATCTCTCTTCAATTGCAGGATATAGAAAGGTTGTTGGAATCTTTCCCAGCGATTTGTGGAGACACACCAACACAAACGAGTCTTGTGGAAGTTGAGATACAGCTCAAGATCGGCTCAGTCCCAGTTAAGAGCGCTCTGTACCGATTATCTCCATACAAGAAGATCATCATGGAAAAAGAGGTAGATTTCTTGCTAAAACATGGTTTGGCCCAAGCCAGCCATAGTCCATGGTCATCTCCATGTGTACTAGTAGGAAAATCAGACGGTACCTATCGGTTATGCACAGATTATCGTCAGGTAAACCAACTTACTGTTTCTGATTGCTATCCGTTACCCAGAATGGACGATCTAATTGCCATGGTAAGCTCATCGAAATTCATATCTCGAATAGATCTTCTTAAAGGTTACTATCAACTTCCATTGTCAGAATCCTCAAAACCCATTACTGAGTTTGTAACACCTAGTGGACTTTTTCAATACAAAGTATTACCTTTTGGATTAAAGAATGCTACAGCTATATTTCAAAGGCTCATGAATGATGTTTTGAAGGATTTATCAAATGTTGCAGTATACTTGGATGACATTATTGTTTTTACAGATACTTGGGATAGCCACTTAGAGATGTTAAGGAGGGTATTCGCTCGGTTGAAAGCCACAAACCTTACCCTGAATTTGGCGAAGAGTGACTTTGGTTATGCCCGAATTCAGTATCTCGGATACATTGTTGGGAGTGGAGAAGTCACACCCGTAATGCCAAGGTGAACGCCATCTTAAAAGTGAAGGAACCTACCTATCGGAAGGAAGTTCAATGCTTCTTAGGGATGGTCGGGTACTACAGAAGATTCTGTAAGAATTTCTCGGAACTTGTTTTTCCATTCACTGATCTTACAAGCAGCAAGAAAAAGTTTCAGTGGACTTCAGAGTGCCAGTAGGCATTCGACAAGGCCAAGACTTTGTTAGTCTCAAGCCCAATTCTCAAATCTCCTGATTTTGGAAGTCCATTTATCCTTGAAGTGGATGCCAGTGAGATTGGGACTGGAGCAGTTCTCCTGAAGAGAAGCAAAGATTCCTTATTACATCCAGTAATGTACAGCTCGCAAAAATTTAAACACCATCAGCGTAACTACTCTACAATAGAAAAGGAAGCTCTTAATTTACTTCTGGCTTTGGAGAAGTTTGATACTTATCTTCATTCGTCCCCATACACTATTGAAGTGGATACTGATCATCAACCGCTTACGTTCTTGCAGAGAATGAAGACTAAGAATAAGAGACTGACGAGATGGTGGCTATGTTTGCAAGATTATGATCTACATGTGAATCACATCAAGGAAAAGGATAATTTGCGTGCAGATTTTTTATCCAGGCATCCTGTTATGTAAATTTTTGTCTTCTGTTATATTATGAATTGTATTTTTTGTTTATCCTTATTGGTTATAATGATGATTTTAAAGAGGGAGGTATGTTATAACTTGATTTATTTGTATTTGTTTTTGCTTGAGATGCGCGGATCAACCAATAGCTGGCGGCGTAGGTTGGATCAGGAAGTGTGATGTTTTTGTATTTATATTCCTTGGTTTTCTAAGTGTAAAGTTCTGTTGTTTGGATCCTTTTAAAAGTTTACTTGGCTACTTAGTTTCGTACGTACCAGTGTGTCTCCTGGAATTGTAGTGACAAGTGGTGGTTTATACTAGCTAATATTACGAAAGGGGTAAAGTTATAATAATATGGGTAAAGTATTGATTCTCTTGTATTTTTTCTTCTATGTACGTGACTTAGCCTTCTGAAGTGTTTACTCTGTATTAAGTAAGTACGAGGTATTCGAGTATTTTTTACGATATTGAGTTTATCGTCATATGTATTTCTTTATGTAAAGAGTGTTAATACTCGGTTTATTACATAACTGTCCCGTGATATCTCTACTGTGTATATTTATTGGGTTTCGGTAATAGTAAGTTAATTTGAATAATAATAACTATAATAATTTTAACGGTGTTTGAATAATTACCTTGGGTAAGCAAAATATTCACGTTTCTTTATCTAATAACTTAAAAGTATTAGAAGTAGATCATATCAGTTAGCATATATTGTATGAACAAACATAAGTATACACTGGATGTACAAACTGTCTCGTAGTTTGTGAATATCACCAAATACTTGAACATACAAATATATGAAGAGTACATACTCTGGACTTTTATTCATGCAATTGTCGGGCGAATTAGGACGCAATTACATTCTGATAGACATTTATTTTCAATAAATGACTAAGTGTATTACCAAGTAAAGCAAATGTAGCATGATAACGGAATTATACATGTTACATGTACAGAGATTATCTTTCTTTCTTAGGAAGAAAGAAATGATGAGTGCCACTCTCAGATTGAAGAAAAGTTATTATAGAATTTCTCTTCATAATTCCAGTACTGGTTACTTCTACCGGCACTGTGTACTACGCACACACGGCACTAGTGCTATCTGTATAATTCCACACCTGGGATTTTTTAACAGAGTTAGTATCACCGTGGTAACACTTATACAAAGGAGGTCACACTAAGAGGGATGACCCCTTCTCCCTTTAATTGACAGTCCCAGTCAATTAGGTGTTCATTGTAGAATTAGACGGCAGGTTAAATACTCTACCCGACGTCACCACATACTGCTTCAGTTCATGGACCTGCTTAGCAAGGTGTTTGTAGAACACTCTGGATGATTCTCATCTAGTATATGAGCGAGGACATTCGAAGTCCCAAGCAATTAACTGTTCATGACAGTAATTAAGGGGCAGGTTTTAATACACTACCTGCCGCCACTACATAGTGCTTCAGTTCATGGACCTGTTTCGCATAGTGTCTGTAAAACACCCTGGATGATTTCCATCTGGTGAATGAACGAAGATGTCAAAGTCCATATACTGAAAGAAGTTCAGTGATGAAGCAAAATTTCTTGGATCATGACCTGCGGGAGTACTGTCAGGATCCGTTCTACGAATAAAGTAGGTGAGCTTCGCCCTCAGTTATTTTAGGGATAAGTTTGATCCAGAGGTTTCTCCTTTAAAGACCTGTCCTCCCCTGAAGTCTGAAGGTCTACGAAGATAGATCTTTAGACACTCTGCTAGACATAGAGAGACATCTTGGCAGATTCTCCCGGGATTCCACCTTTTAGTGGGTAGCTCATTCTTAGCGAGAAAGGATGGATCAGGGAAGAGATTCAGTTCTCCTGTTTCTGCGAACTGAATGTGGCCCTTATCTCTAGATAGGGCCTCTATTTCCCTAACATTAGCTCCTGAGACTATGGCGAACAGAAAAATAACCTTTTGGGTTAGATCCTTAAGCGAACAATCTTCATTGTTCATGGATGAGGCACAATGTAGGACCTTGTCCAAAGACCAAGATATGGACTTTGGTGGTGCTGCAGGCCTAAGCCTTGCACATGCCGTCGGGATGTTATTAAAGATCTCATTCGCCAATTCAACTTGAAAAGCATATAGAAGAGGTCTAGTCAAGGCTGACTTGCACATAGTTATCGTGTTGGCGGCCAAACCTTGATTACGAAGATAGATAAAGAAGGACATACAGAAGTTCATTGAAATCTCTTTCGGTCCTTTTGCTTTTACGAAAGCAACCCACTTTTTCCATGATGGCTCATATTGTCTTCTAGTTGACTTAGACTTGTATTCTTCTAAGAAATCTATAGTGCCTTTTGAGATCACAAACCTTTTCTTAACAGCTAGGGCAAGAAAATCATGCAATGAAGGGTTCGGGTTCTCTGTGATAAATCGAAGGCAATTAATCTCTGAACCTTCTGAAGTAGTCCTGGGTTCTGAACTAGGAACAGCCTCAGCCTCCGTTCCTTCCTAAAGGAGGACAGATTGCTCTTGGGCTACCTGGGAGCCAACAGAGCTACTCCTCCATGGAAGGATCTCAGCATGTTGAGGACTCTCAGCAGGTGATTGGATGGGATGAACTGGAAATCCTAAGTCTATCCCTTCCATTTCAGAGACATGATGTCTGTCATTTTTATCAGATGATCCTCGTATTGGGCTATGTATCGAGGTAGTTCCTTGACGGTGCTCGTAATGAAGATGTCGGACTGCAGTTCGGGGACTTGTTCCCATCTGGGAGAGAATAGGTCTGCGTCCGTGGACCATTCCAACTCAATCGGCTTGAGCCCGAGTAGAACATCCACTGTCACATTGCGGATCGGTTGTATATGAACTGCTGAAAGGTGCCATCCCTTTAGATAACGGATGGTTAACTACACCTAGACTGCATAAGACGTTCTCTAGCATCGTCGATTGGAGCGTCTCGTTATTGCTTCAGGGTCCCAGATCAGCCGTAGACAATCTGATCTGCCTGGAGAGACTTTCCCCACTCATGACTGGACCAACATGGTCTTGGGACTTTCTGGCTTTGACCTTTGTTAGGGAAGCGATTAAGGAAGGACCGAAATCGGTCTTTTTAGATCTCTTCTAGCGTTTGATGCTTGTTTTCTCCAGACTCTCAACGCATCTTGCAGCAGTGCTCTTAGCACTGGGTCTGTCTCTATTGCGAACTGGAGAGAGATCAGAGTTCCTCCCTGTTTGCGTTTTGGGAATCTGAGTGATTACCAGAGTCTCTTGACTGACCTTGCCATCTCCTTTTACATTCCCAAAGGAAAGAAGAGTTGGTGTGACCACAGGCTTCAATGGCTTTTTCGCCATTGAAACTCTTGAGCTGGAGAGAATCGAGATTTCTTGAAGTTTATCTTGCATCCGCGATGTTCCGGGGACCGGATCATTTCCTTGGATGTTCATAGACCAGCCACCTTGGGTGCTGTCCACCCCAGCCTGTCGTCCAGGAACATTGTTGCCTGACCCTTTCCTAGGGTTAATCATTGCGTGACTGTGTCTGCCAATTTTATGAAGATATCTAGGACTGTGTCTAGTCTGCCAAGTATCTTTCCTAGGAAATACGTTACTTTGTGTAACTTGAATCCTAGATAGGAGGGGAGGGGGTGATTGACTGGAAGTTGCCAATAGACGACTTTCAGGTCTAGTAAGACTACGAGCCCCCTTTTTTTTTGCAACAGGGTCCTGATGTTCAGAAGGATTAACATTCTTAACTCGTTGTTGTATTTAGACTTGTTGAGTGGCGACTCTGAGTTTTCTTGAGTCCTTCTCGTAGACACATAACGGCCTTCCCTGGAATTCGATGGACTATAGTTTCCTTAACACCTATATGCTCTAGAGCTCCCAGGTAAACTTCTCCAGGAGGGTTTTGGATTATAGGAGGAGTTGAGGAAATGGTGGTAGAGACATTTCCAACTCCCATATTAGTCCCATCTTGATTAGGCCATGGACCCAAGGATCGAAGGTCCAGCGATCCTAAAGGAACCTCCCTCCTGCCAGAAGCATCTCTATGCTTCGACTGATCAGTAGGATTATATTTTCGACCACCTGCCTGTGGCAGCGCAGTCACTACAACTGTGGGATGTTGTTGAACAGCCCAAGATGAATTTCCATACCTTTCCGTCTTCCCCTTAGGTTGGGGACCCACAACCGTGGAAGATTCTTTTTGAAAGGATGCCCCACTTTTGGAGAAGTCCTACTTTCTCCATGGTGGCGTTTTTAATCCCTTTCCTGACTTCCTCGTCTGTAAAGAGGTCTTTACCCCAGATGTTAGAAGATATTAGCTTCCTTGTTTTGTGTTTTGCTGTTGCAGTAGCGAACACAAACTCCCTAAATGTTCTTCTAGCCTTTATAAAGGCCTAAAGGTCTTTTACTAAGGTAGCCATATGAATTTTAGCTAAGACCTTGAGCATGTCTGGGGTATCTTGATGAGCTGAACAGAACTCTATGTAGTTTTGTTCAGATAGGGAGGCTGCAAGTGTCTCCTTTGTCTCTTGTTCATCATGTAAGAGAAACTCGGGTAATTTAGGTAGATTTTCCTTTAATTGTCGACTGGTCACATCCGCCTTAAGTCTTCCTACTGAAAAGGTTAAATGGGCTTCCTTCCAGTTCTTCTCTTGTCTGTGAAAGGCTAGTGACAGAGGCTCGCACTCCTTGAGTGTAGGACAAGATTTACCTGCCTCCACTGCCTCGATGACATATTTAAATGCTTTCTCCGTCAAGGGGAATGAAATTGAAGCAGGAGCAAGAAAGGAAGAGTCCATGTTACCTAGTGTGAATACCTTCAACACCGAGAAACCAGCCTTTTTTATGCTACTTGATAGGATAGCCTGTGTTTTATCATGGTCGAGAATCATAACCTCCTTTGATTCCGTTCCTTTTCTTGACCTTGGTTCATACTTCAGTCTAACAAAACAGTTAGGTAAAGCGTGAAAGCTTGGCCAAAACTGGATTATGTCATAGGAACAGCACCCATCTTTTCCAAGATGCAGAATTTGCCGTCTAAAATCGGCATCAGCTCTGCAAACCTCCAGGGATTGGTTTTGGAGCATGTTGGAAGGTCTTGATCTATGGGTCGTTTGTATGACCCCTGGGGAGCGACAGGTGGAGCTTTACCAGGCTCTACATTGCATTTCGCTTCCTGCTTTTCATCCTGTTTACGCAAGTTTTTTATTAGATTCCTCACTTGGGCCCATAACTAGTCAATTCTATCTAATAGAGGGATAGAAGGCGGAGATATCGATGTCGACAAAGAAAGGAAAATTATGCACATTATAAATATCTTTACAAGTATAATTTGCCTAAATAGCTTACATAATTGAATAATTAATCAATGCTATTTAAAAACCGGGAAGTCATTCTACTAACGCATGCCTATAACGCATGCCTAACGAACGACAGCGCCCATAGCGCCTCCGGTATATGCTTAGCTTCTAAACACAATAAACTACTCTAATTTCACTGTGAAATAGGAGCTATAAATTATTCATTGTAAAGACCCAATACTCAACTTTCCGAAGGCGAAAAAATTTGGAGAAAGCATCAAAAAAATCCTTGCAAATCGATCGAAAAGTTAGATCAACAGGGAACACCACTGAGCGAAATCGCTACGAAATTAGGAATGTCTGCCATCTTGGGAATGGCGCTGTGGTGGTGGTCAATAGTAGTACGAGAACGGGGGTAACCTTGATTCGGTCCCCCTTCTATTCTGCCACGTCCCCCTCGAAGCGTAAACGCTATTAAGGGTGCAGATTGCTATGTGGCGTGTCAAGAATACGTCATCTGATATTATGCGATATCCTTGAGAGAGATTTTAAGGATATTCGCTCCAGGAGTTAGAATTCTGGCACCTGAAGGTTTAATTCTCTGGGAATATCACTTGAGCCCAAAAAAGGTATTTACAAAAGATGACAAATCTGATATATTACAGATGTATATAGTTTGATAGCTATACAGTATACTGATAAAATGACATGAAAACAAATGTAAAACACGTTTTGCAGAAAACTACTTCAATATGTAACGTTTGTATTTATAAGTTTTGGACATCTGTACAATAAACTTTATAATGGAAATGTAAATAATATGAACTTAGAACACATTGTATAT
Source organism: Palaemon carinicauda (assembly GCF_036898095.1). Classification (NCBI taxonomy): domain Eukaryota; kingdom Metazoa; phylum Arthropoda; class Malacostraca; order Decapoda; family Palaemonidae; genus Palaemon; species Palaemon carinicauda. The sequence continues at coordinate 195,557,674 of NC_090727.1, forward strand.
TGTATATTTTTTCTTGATAAAAGAATAACCCTAAATGATTAAGCTTCTGTCTGAAAGAGCTTGACTCAAATTAAAATTACATGAAATATTTAAATTAGTTTCCAAAATAACTAAGAAAGAGATGCCAGATCCCCTTAAACCATATGTCATAAACTATATAGATTAATTTTCATTCATATTTATTTTGATTTGTATTAATTTGATTGATATTGATTCGAGGTATATTGATTTAGATTTAGATTTTCGTAAAATACTGTGTAATCTCACATTTGCATTTTGGTGATAAAATAATTACGAAAGTAATATAAATCAACAAAATGTAATTATATTTTTATAATAAAAGATAATAATCTAAATCTTTATTGCTTATATTTCTTTCAGTGATACATTCCACTAAATGCCACTTCTCGTCAGATGAAGGTGAACAAGAGATGTATGGATTCTTCAAGGTGTAATCTCCTGAACAGCAGGTTCACGACATCTTTGTAGTTATTTGCAAAGATCTCTCTACCATAAAGCTTTTTATTTTAAAGATGAGATTCTGAGAATCAGAGAGGCAAATTACTCATTTCATGGAACCCTAAGATCCAGTGGCTTGAAATGTATTATTACACAAACACTAAAGGGGCACTGAGTAGAGAGCATGCTTTCGTCGCGTCAAGCAAATCTTATTTTGCTGTTAACTCCAATTCGTTTTTGTACTTCGATGTATTGTCTTCAAAATTCAATGTCCACACGTCTAATAAGTTTCATTGGAATTTGTTTAATCTTGTTTTCATAATGTTATACAAAAAACAAAAATAAAATAACAATAATTTGCCACTTACTTAAAATTGTCATTGTTTTCAAAGTACTGCTGCGAACATGTAATTTGATGTACTTTATTTAAAATGTTAGATTTATTCCTGGGTCATCCCAACATGACTACCAAGTTTGGTCAAAATTTGTACAGTAGTATTTGTTTAAAGTTGCTCACAAACAAACAAATAAATAAACACACAATGGTGAATACTTACCCGTAGCAAAATCTTTGATTTTGGAGAAAGTAATAAGGCTATTAACACTTTTGAGATTCGGAAATATATCATTCCAGGTGGTTGCATCCTGTTCTCGAATTTTGATCATTCTCTTTCTTAAGGCTTGTATTATCAAAAGCACTATAATTTAATTTAGGGCCCGAATCAGTATTTTACTTTATTTTAGGGGCTGCTTTTCTGGTCCTATACAACAAGGGAACCCAATATTCTAGAGGATCTTCACAGTCCTTTAATCATGCATATTCTAAGACATTCCGCTTTTCAAACCACATATTGCTCATTTATTATCAAATCCGCACTATCGAGGCAGATAGATGTCAAAATCCATTACGGATAACATACAGCTTGGCACCTATCCCTTTCTGCTTGACAGACTCATCACTTGAGTATCCCTGCATGAGATATGCTGCGAATTTGTATGCACTGATGAAGGAGCGTAAGCCAGACACTTAAGTTGAGGTACGATGTGGACATGCAGAGAAAGAGCTCTGGTGCCATACCCAGCCGTGAACATACTCTGTGGATGGACCAATGACAGTCTTTTTGGCAGGTTATATAATGTGTTCCCACAAAAATAGAGATCATCGTCAAGCTACACGACTACACTTTCTAATAAATCTCCTAAAACTCATTGAGGATAGTTCTTCAAATCTGTCTCTGACCTCGGCATGCCCATGGTTTAACATAGAATCTAACACCTCTGAAGGGTGTAGCCACACCCCAGTAATTTTATAGATTCCTTAGTCAGTATAATTTGATAAAATGCATTTTTAAGTTAACGTAAAAGGAAGTATTTCTAGTGGCTTATAAAACATAGAATGGAATGTATGTTAGGCATAAGGGAGGGCGGACATTTACTAAAATTTTCTGACTTACTGAAGTCATCCAAAGCAGTGACTAATCAAATGCCACCGCTGGGCTTTTTGGCAAGGAATTACTGATTCAGATACTCAACATTAACGCCATTCTTCTGAGCGTGCAAACACACCCCTTTTTTTCCAGTTTATCTAATTTCTGTTGCAATTATACCAAATTGTTTCTAGAATAGTGGTATGGTAGATGACTTTTATACTGTGGTGGTTTTACTGGTCCCATGTTGACCACTGACTTAAAGAGTCCTGAGGTGGAGTTTTATCCAGTTGTTAAAGGATAAAAAACTTCGTCATAACTGTTTGCAGTGAAGAAGTTATCTGGGTCCCTTGGATCAACAACTGTTCAAAATGCTGCCTTCAGAACTTGCTTTTGATTTAATGAGTGCAGGCGGGACATCACCTATAATTGGTGCTGTGACATAAACTGGGTGTGCTTGACAAAAATGTTCAGAAAAGTTAATGGTGCATTATTTTTCGGATATTATGGATGTGAATAATCATAGAAACACTAGACAGAAGAGACAGGGAAGGTTAATTACTAGATCCCAAAATTACATTGGATTTTTCAGGACGAGGGTCAAGTGTATAAGTAGAGTCTGGCAAGTCATTGGGGAGGTTAGGCTCTATGATTTCACTCAGCCAAACAAAAATGGTATTGAATGGAGCTCTAATGAGATAAGCAAGACAAACTGTATGGTGAGTACCTTCAAAGTCACATGATCCATAGTGAGATGTCATTATGCTCCATAACGGCAGGAAACAACGATACTCCTAACACGGTTAGGGAAGATGAACAGTCAGCCTGATGAGCAGATTTGGAACTCTGAATGATAGGTAAATCAAGAAATTTGAGGGCAGACATATGGAATATGTTACCAATTGCTCCACTGTCTAGTATAACACGGTCTGCACAATCGTGAAACTTGTATATCCGGAGATGAGTGCGTTTTGGGTATCCATGGAATATATTTCAATTCAACGAGGGGCATATTCACTGTCATTTTCATCTGGACACTAATCAAGAATGTTTGATATCAGTCAGATCTTTACCATATACAGTACTTGCGACATTGTATCGGTAAGTATGTGCATTTACTGAGAAAATTATTGCGGGCACAACCCGCTTGACAGCAAAATAAAAATGGTTTTGATTTGGTAAAAGCAAACCTTCACAGATGGAATTTGTCACATTAGGCTGAAGCATGTAATATTTTTTATTTTTTTTTTTTAAGAGAGGGAGATAACTCTACATCTTTGAGTACATGGTGAATAATACCACCATTTAGATTTCATAAATTGTCATCTACAAATGTGGTAAGTATCTGGTAAAGGTTCTCTGGGCATTCTTATGATTCAAGTTTAATGTTTTTAACAATGCAGGAAGTGCACTCCACTACATGAAATCCAAAAGGAAGTCATATAACCTGCCATATATTGTCCACAGAAGTTGAATCACGTACAATGGTATTGCACAATATGACTGTACAGTAGTTTGTAATTTGTCCCAACATCTACTGTCACGTATAACTTAGGTAAATGTCAAAAACATTAAATAATGTAAATGCGCAGGAAGTAGGGTAGCGGTTGCCGACTTAAGACCTCATCGCCCCGATCTTTGGGCAGCATGGGAAGCAGCTCTAACCCCTTTCCCCTTAGTTTGGTATCTGCTGACTCAAGCACACATGTACCGAATCTGTTTCCATGTCAACAGGTACACCGCAGAGAATGGATGAAGGGTGAGAACAAGTCTGACGTGGTTGCATCACCTGCCACGGCTACCGTGAGGCGAGGCAAGCCCTCAGGCTCCCCAGATATGTGTGGGAAATATGAACAGCTGGGAAGATAAGATTAGGCCAGTTGAATACAAGTTCTGTTCAAGTCTGAGTCGTGAGTGGACAAACCTTAATAGGCCCACCTGCTATAGTAAGCCTACCTCAGCCATGGCTGGCGTATATATGCAACGAGACGTCCAGTAACTGTTCTTTTTTCTGTTGTAACTATCTTATTCATGCAACTGTCTTCACATGTGTCCATTCTCTCCATGTGTGTCTGTAGTTTACAAGAAAAAAATGTCACCTACCATAGACTGTTCCAGTAATTTGAAAGTCAGCGAGAGACCTATATTTCTTCAGTTATGTAATTCCTAAGATTTAAAGTTCTATTGCACTCGCTTTGAAGATTTCTTCCCATGTTTCTGTGAAAATTAACTTAGACAATAAAACCTCCTACGATGTAAAAGTTGTCTAATTCACTGCCTCTCATCTGTATCATCTAATTGTCCCTGCCATGTGACACTACTCTAGTGCATTTAATATTTCTTGGACTGTGAAACGACATTGACGTTTTTTTTCATCCTCATCAGTAAAATCACGATGCCGGGACACCCTTGTTTGTTTGCACCATTGACTGGCATTAACTAAAAACGGGGGAAGGTTAGGGCCCAATGACAGACTATGTTATAAATTCAGTTTCTAGTTTTCAAATTAATTCAATATTTTGGTTACGTTCTTCATTCCTCTTTTGTGCCCTAGTTGTTATACTTATTACTGCACCTCAAGAGAGAGCATCAGCTACCTTGCTAGCTTTACCTTCTATGTGGTGAAAACCCTTTATATTGAAATCTAACAATCTCTCAATCTATCTCGTTTGACGAGAGGTCATATAATTTTTATAATACAAATCTAGTAAGGGACGATGATCACTTTGCAACGCAATTGACTGATCGGATAAAAAGAACCGATGCCTCTCTAGAACCCAAAGAATAGCCAAAACCTCTTGATCGAATGTACTATAATTCTTTTCTGCCCTTTTTAACGCCTGGAAAGCAAAACAAATGGGTCGCTTTCGGCCTTTATCATCTCGTTGAGAAACTACGCCACCAATAGCTACGGTACTCATATCTGTTGTCACTAAAAACGGGTGATCAAATTTAGGATATGTGAGTAATTCATTGCTAGTTTAGGCAACTTTTAAATGGTAAAAGGCCCTTTTTTCTTCCCCTCCCCAATTTATTACTTTTTGTTTCTCTAAATCATCTAAGGGTCTCGCAATCTCTCCAAAACCTCTTATGAATTTACGGTAATAACCCACGAGTCCTAGGAACCCAGCTACTTCCTTAGAGTTACGTGGCCTGGGGAAATCTCTAATAGCTGCTACTTTACTGGGGCAGGTTGGATACCTTCTGGGGTTATTATGTGACCTAAATATTCAACCTGTTTACAGAAATATTTTCACTTTGACAAATTTATTTTCATACCATTAGGTCGCAATGCACCTAAAACTTCATGAATATTATTATTATGTTCTTCGGCTGTTTTCCCTGTAATTATGATATCATCTAAACAAACAAGAACACTATGGCCAATTAAGGGCGACAAAACCGCCATCATTACTCTAGAAAAGTGACTTAGAGCATTTCCAAAAGGAAGAAAATTAAACTAAAATAATTGATTGTTAGCTATAAATGTCTTTTTACATTTACAGTCTTCCTGAATTGGTATTTGATAGTATCCCGATTTTAAATCAACAGCTGTAAAATATTTGCTATCTTGTACTTTCGCAAGTAATTCTTCGATCAAGGCCAATGGAAATGCATTATCCTAAGTGACCATTCAATTTCCTATAATCAACACAATCTTACCAGGCCATACTTTTTCCTAACAGCTACAATTGGAGAAGCCCTGGGGGATTCACTCTACTCAATTATCCTTTGTTCCCTTAATTTATTAATTTCCCTTTCTATCTCTCCCTTGAAATGAATGGGTACCATATAAGGCCTTGACCTGATCGGCTCCACCTGCTAAGTTTCAATGCTAAAGGGAAATTGATCGATCCTCCCAGGTGGCTAATCTCCAATTGCAATTACATCGGAATAATTATTGACAATGACATAATTTTCGTGTTAGCATAATTAAATACTTGGTGTGTTCATCTTTGCAGGCTGGAGTTGTGGCTCCCTACATTCCATTATAAGCAATTTCACATAAGTGTAATTCACACACAGAATCACTTCCTAAAACAACTCTTTTATTTGACAAATTAACTATCGTTTTATCAGCACTGTTCTCTTTTATTTCCGTCAAGCCCTCTAAAACCATATGGGCCCAATTGTCATGGGGTTTAACAACTACCTTGGTTCCTTCCACAAGAGGGCGACATGGGGTCACAGATATACTGGTAAGGGTCCGGGGGGACAACACTTTTCCTCTTTCAGGTACAGCTGTTACCTTACTTGAATGTCTCTCAAAGCTAACATACGCACTTACTATCTCATGACTTTCTATCGGCAAAATGTACCCTCCTGCTTTTACTATTATTGTATTTTTTTCCCAAAAAATGCAAATTTGATTATAAGAGATAAAACTATACCTAAGATAGCCTCGATTCCTGGAATTCCCAAGGTGGGCAAGATAAAAAAATCATATGTAAACTTCACCGACTCCACCTTGAATTTGACGATTGGTTTATGGCTTATGAGGTAGTTTATTTCGTCCTGGCGTGTCAAGAACAATGGATGCCACTGGCTGTAGTGGATTTGATGAGAATCTTTTTTAAATCAATGAAACGCTGGCTCCTGTGTCAGTCAGCTCTCGAATGGATTTATCTTGCAGGTCGATACTAACTACTAACATTCCTAGACGGCCATTACGAAATATAGGGCACAGGCTAATGACCTCAGCTGCAATGCCGCTGCCCCCTAGTGCTGCCAGGGTGAGGTCGGGGTACCGATGGAAGTCCCAGTGCCAGCTCTGTCACGTCTGTCGTCACTGCTTCCTCGCTACTGCTTGTAATGTCATGCGGGGGGGGGGGGGGCATCGAACTCCCTCGTCTCCCCTTTCCTCTGTTTCCTTTTCCTCAGATGTTGGGCGGGGGTAGGTGTGCGTGTGCCACAGCCCGCCCGCCCCGGGCATTTTTTGCTTAGCACTCTCGAGATAGATGACCGTAGGCCTGACAAGTGTAACAGCGGTGGGATCCTTAGGTGGGACACTTCACTCGTCAGTGCCCCTCTCCCCCACACTGCCAACATTTGAAGACTCTGCTAATCTGCTGACTGCATTCCCCCTTACCTCTCTTCGGGGGGTCGACTGCCTCTCATGGCTGCCAGCTTCTTGGAAAAGAATCCATTATTCCCACTCACTACCTCTGCTAACGAGCGATTGTCATAGAAAAAGTAACCACATAAATACGGGTTTACTAATCTGCGAATATGTTTACGCGCAATTGCCTTTTTATCACCTTCTGGAGATTGCCATTCCGGGTAGCAAACGAATCGCAATTCCAAAAAATGCGAGTTGTAAAACTAAGAATGGATTCACCTTCCTGTATTTTGGGTTTACAATTTTCTTTTAGGTCTCCCTTTCTCGCATCAGGCAAGGCATACTTCTCAATTAAACGTAATTTTATTTCAGTATAATTTCTTAAACTGTCTTGTAGCTAACACATTACCTCAATTGCCGGAGCATCTTTCAGCTATCTAATTACTTGAATAGCTTTTACTCTTTCCGACCACCCATATGTAGCTACTTCAAAGTCTCTCAAAACACTTCAATCGATTGAAAACCTTTGAGAGATCCCTGATCATCATATGGCCGTACACTCGCATGGAGTTCTGGCAACTTCCGATCTATGATTTGAATATCCTCACTCGGCTGTGCATGTGTACTTTCACTAGTGTGTGTTTGAACTTCGTCCATGTACGTCGAATATGCTGTGGTTGCGCGCCGCTCCTATTCTCGTTTCACCAACAGTCTGTTTTTTTAACTGTTGCAAGTTATCCAACTCATTTTCCAATTCTTGCGTTCTAGTTTTCTGACGTATATTTTTTACACCTGACACCAATATGACCAGTGTAAACGGATAATGAGTCATCAGAATATGAGTTTTCTTCATTTATTACAAAAGGTTGTTCGTAAGTACACTATACACAACTACCCTCTCAGGTGAGGGACTTGTCAACTCGAGCACCCACCGACAATTAAAACTCCCTTCGCTACCAAATTGCAACCTCTGCAATAATAAGTTGAGGCATAATTTTTTATGGAATACTCATGAATATTGAGTTCATTTACCTTGCCAGACATTACATCTCTGCATACATGAACTAGGGCACACACACACACACACACATATATATATATATATATATATATATATATATATATATATATATATATATATATATATATATATATATATATATATATATATATATATATATATATATATATATATATATATATATATATATATATATATATATATATATATATATATATATTCAAATAAGTCATATATATTTTTTATACAATAATGTCTGGATTCTCTTAACGACCTCGGGATCAGAGCCCCAGGTGAAATCACACAAAGACAAAAGCTTGTGAACGGCCGGGAATCGAACCCTAGTCCGGAAAGCTTGTATAGACAGTGACTACCACTTGGCCACGAAGAAAGATAAAACTCAATGACAATTCTTCTGTACTTATACCTGTCAAATTCAGGTGTTTTGTACTTAGAATTAAAATCAATCCATCTTCACCATCGTAGCTAATTGGTAGTTTTTTATTGGTATTCGGTTAATGATAAATTTTGC